>NC_047517.1:35013508-35103508 GCF_902827115.2 Pseudochaenichthys georgianus
ATAACTGTGTGATATCATTGGACACATCCTTCTCCACACACGACATAATAAAGCAGCTTCCCTAAATGTACTGTTTATAAATATGTCCCCGGACACCAGGATATCAAAGCAGATCAAAGATAGAGGAGCTCCCAAACTGCTATCTCATCAAATTAGCGTTTATTAAGATAAAGTGACGCTCCGATAAAAATGTGTGTGTGACAAGAGCAGAAGAGAGAACTGCCCTCAGGCCCAAAGCCGTGACCAAATGCAAAGTTTTTATAGGAAGTGAATTGGGGGGAAATTGGGTGGGGGAATTAGACAAGGCGCCAGTGTCATTTCGTAACGAGTATCGCAGCCAAAACATTTCCCTTTCCCTATTTAAGAAATGGCAGGTGAGCCAATTCGGACTGAATTATGTTGATCATAGAGGTCTGGAATTGCACATTAAGCTCATAAATGTGAGGAGAGCTAAAGCACTTACTTTCTGCTCCTCAGCCTAAACCTATCATACATTTATTCCCTATAACAATACAGCCTCATGAATAATGACACAGTGCACAATCTATACTGAAGTTATGATGATGAGAGATTATCTTCGTACTGACTCGGAAATGCTTTATCAGAAGAAATAATCTACTTCTTAAATATATCTTACACACTAGACTGTCAAATGAGAAGTGCTGGCACATAACCCACTGTCAAACTAAAAGGGTTTTCTAACACACTTTCGTTTTGTACAGATTAAACAGACAAGATATTAATGTTGAGATGATGTTAGCCGATAGCTGTTTCCTCAACAGTCTTTATGCTAAGCTAACAAACGGCTAGCTGGAGCTTCATATTGAACAGAGGGATATGAGGGTGACTTCTATTTTCTAGTCTTCACCAGAAAGGGAAAGCTATTCCCACAGATCTTGAATTATCCATATAAAGTTATCTCATTCGCCTTCCTCCAGGCTCTTGCAATCAGCTCACTCCCCTCACCTGGTCTCCCCAGCCCTCCCCCTTACCTGCTTCTCATTCCCTCATCACTCATTGTCTTGTCTATTCTGCCAAGCTCTCCAGCGCTTGCTTATCTCTGGCCTAGTACCTGTCCTGCCCGGTTTTGACCCCTGCCAGCCTGTTATCGGACCTCGAGTTTCCTGCCTGCCCCCTGTTTGGATTGGTGTGCCTGTCTGACGGATCGCCTGGTTCTGAGCCCTGTTCTGCCCCTTCTCGGATTTGTTTGCCTGACTGCTGGATGTCCTGGTTTTGACCCTGCCTGTCCCTGACCTGATTGAACTGAACATTCTGAACACTGGTTGTATCCGTGTCGTGCTATTGGGTTCTGATCTGTACCTGTGACAACATTTAAAAACATTTCTAAGTTACAACCCATCTGCAAATGAGGTAACACAATGATAATCGAGCCTACTGCCGATTATGCTATTTTAAGTACTAAAAACTGGGAGTCTTTGGTAACGTTTCCAACTGCTTTTTTATTTTAAGTACCGTACTTTTCGAACTATAAAGCGCACCTGCATATAAGCTGCAGCAGCTAAATTGTCCGTCTGTCTTGCTCTCGTTCTGTCTCTCGGTTCCACTTTGACTTTGGCGTGCTACCTGTCTCCTCTTTTCCGACCTCCAGCTTTTCCTGCTGGAGCCCGCCCCTTAAAGGTGGCGGGCGCGGACCGGTCCTAGAGCCCGTAGTGTTAAAGGTGGTTAATTTTACCTGTAAAATCCATAGATGTAGGAGGTTCCCTAGTGGCCGTTAGCTGTACAGAAAAAATGGGGGAAAAAGTCGCGGCTTATAGTCCGAAAAGTATGGTACTAAAAACTGAAGTCTTTTGCAACGTTTCCAACTGCTTTTTTATTTTATTTAACTACATTTCCACCAGTACATATGGTGTCTAAGATCTTAATGGTTGCCACTTTAAGAGCAGGTAGCACCTTTAAAGATACTTGTCTGAGGGTTCACATGGTTTTCTTCAGGTGTAATCTCTCTCCATTAGACGTCGACATGTAGGTAGGGAAAGAGGGTGTGATAAAATACAGTAAGTGCACATAAGAAGGAGCTGAACTAAAGTCATATTCAGAGTACACTTTCTTTCATAACACTGCATACACAAAGTACAATGCTAAGTTTGAAATGGCCAGAGTGAGATCATCAGCAGGGCATCACAACTATGAAGTACTTTTTGATACTGAGTGGACTCCTCGGTAAATGGGCACCTGCACTTAGTGTGGCTAAGTATTAACGTCCTGCATTTGATGCTAAGTGCTCATTAAGGTCCTTGAGGTCAATTCATTTTGAAATGCAAACCATCTGCATTCAAACACAGAAATGACACCCACATATCATAACATGGAGCCGCTGGAGCCAACTTAACGTATCTCATCCCTTTAGCTTTGACGACGATGCCTCCCTAAACAGCTCTAAACAAACTCTCTCAAAGCCCTGATGAATAAGTGAAGGGATAAAAGCTACATCGATACCATTCTTCTAACGCATTAACGTGGCAAGTAAATAAATAAGTGGTGACGTGTGGGAGGGGAAGCAGGGGGGAGGGGAGACGTTGCACATTCTTTTGTACATTGAATCTATCTCATCGGAGCGTGTAAAAATAGCTTGACAGAGGCTAATTGTGCTTGTTGCTGAATAATGGATCACAGCGGAGAGGGCCTTCCTGGAACTGGGGCGCCTGTTCCCCGCCGAACCTCCGGGTTCCTCTCTCGCTTTTGCCTTCAGGTAAAAAATCTGCCACAAACCCCCCCCCCCCCCCCCCCCCCCCCCGCTGCGTCTCTCCCTTCCTCACCCACCCCAGCCCTCTCCTCCTCACTCCTGCTTTCTTTCACTTCCCTCTGCTTTGATAGCAAGTGTCCAAGAGTCTTCGAATGGGAAACGAAGACCCAGAACTTATGGAGTTATGAGAATTCTTTTGTAACACCGACGTTAGCCTAAGATTTATCAGAGTCTCTTCCGTAAAGAAATATTGAAGATATAAACCTACTGATCACACTTTCTACCTAAAATGGTGGACTTGTGTTGGACAATGACTTTCATTTTGATCAGAAATTAAAAAGTAAAAAAATACAGAGACAGTGACATTTCGTATTGAGAGGGGAAAAATACCATCAATATGAGTACTGTAGGTTTCCTGTATTTCCAAATGTCATGAGACAAAAGACCTCTTTGTTTTTTAGTGAGAGCATATTATTTATTAGCTGAGAAAAATGTACTTAGTATAAAACAGCATCATCAAACACACCGATGCAGCACTCACTAAATCAGATCATACGGGGAGTTAAGTAAAAATGTGACACAACAGTGTTTATGTTAAAGCATCCGTATAAACCCCAAATTCCTTTGAAAATGACAGCATCAGTCGTATACAGCATCAAAGTGACCTATTATTGGTGGCACTGAAGCCATATGTCATAAATTCAGATTCCTATGTTTAAGACAACGGAACAACAATTAAATTCAGAAGTTGCCGTTTTCTTAAACCCTGACAGAAAAACAAAGAAAGAAAAACTAATCCTCTTACTCTTCACAACCCACAAGTGAGAACAAGGCTTTATTGGTAAATACCCGTATCAAGCTTGTTGCTTCACATCTAATACGGCATCAAAGTTGTCATCCATGTGACTGTGGGAGTTGAAAGCGTGAGGTTGCATCTTTGCATAAACGTCTTAGCCGCTATCGTCTCATCAGAGGAATGTGTGCAGCTGACGGAAGACTGCCTGCACTTATTCCCCTCAACAACTAAAGGCTTGTTAAAAACTGCTTTCTGTCTTTTGAAATATGTGCCGCTAATGAATCATGCCGTTTGGGAAGCTAAAATGGCCTTGGCTCTTGATGTCAAAGGAAGAAAATTTAGTTGTTTTTATTTGATTGACATGGTACTTTCTTGTCGAGTGTTACATGTCGCTATCTTTTTTTGGAAATCTTTGGAAACCCATTTAAAGGTCTCACTAAGAGTTATCAATCTGAAATGACTGATGTTATTGAAAAGCTGACATTGTGCACATAAAATGAACAATACTGTAATTTTTCGGGGCTGGAGCTCCTGATAAACTGCAGATAACTGCTGTGATAATCGCCCTGACAGACATAACATCGCTCAGACAGATAACTTTATCTTTCATTACTCAGATTGGACACTGTGCAGCAGAAATCAAGATACACATCTCAGATAACACGGCTCTGTTGAGTACGGTATATCAGCGCCTGTTAATTGAACACAAATATTAAATATTTCCTAAAGAAAATTCATACTCCAGTATCTATAATCTCCACCTCATCCGGCTTTCCAAAACAGAAGGTTGTGTTCTTTAGAAAGGAAAGTGAAGTAGTTTAAAAATATAATCTTTCTACCTTCCCATCTACATATGGAAATGTTCGGATTTCCAAAGGGAGGTTCTGTGAATAAATTAAAAATCAAGAACCGAAATAATTGAACTATTCATATTGCACTGTAACTTTTATCTTTTAATGTTTCTTTTATTAGCTTTTACTGTTTTTAAATGCCTTTGTCTGAATGTCTTTCATTTTTGTAAAGCACCTTGAATTGCCTGGTGCTGAAAGGTGCTATATAAATAAACTTCCCTTGTCTTACATACAGTATTTATTTATTTACCTATTTATCCACTAATCTGTTTATTTTATTCAATTTATTTCGATAAACTCCACAGGAGAACTCGGTCTGGAAAGTCCACGCTTTTATTTGTGACGCAAAAAAATAATAGTAACTTAACATATTTCAAATTATATATTTATGTCCTTCTTAAATTAAATTTTACAAGACTGGGAAAAACGTTTTCAAAACTAATGTAATAGAAAACGGTATTTAAAAAAAAAATGGTGGAACATTTTTAGCCCATGTTGGCTCTTGGCGTGCGTACAAGTTAAAGACATTATTTTCTTTTTTTTAATAAAAGAAAACATATCAGAGAAATCTTCAGCAGACAAGCTTCCAGCCTTTAGACTCAGTTTCCACTCTCATGACGCTCTGTTCATTACACAGGCAGCTGGAGTCTGGTCAGTTGTCCATTTATCCGTCCATACGGCCTGATGGGAGAGGAGCCCACTCTTATCAATATTTCATATAATCATGATGTTGTGTTTGGTCAATCTGCCTTTTATGGTCTCTTGCTATCTTAAGCTGAAGCCGTCACTACTTAGGCCCTCAAGAGGAAATCAATGATCAGGATAACATCAGAGGCCTGCTGGTTACTGTAAGTTCAGCATGACTATGTTAACGTTTCCTGTAATGTTGACATCACAATGTTGTTATGACCCACTGAGGGGGAGTTGTAGCTACAGCAATATGTTTCTAATGGCACCCATGAGATCATAGAGCCTCTTAATGTTTGACAAAAGAAAAGTTCTGCCCGCCTTATATTGTATTTGTACAGTAAGTGCTTTGCAGCTATTATTCCGTTTTAATGTCTTTGTATTATTGCATCAAATGTTTATACTTCCTTTATGTTTCTCTTGGCTTTTTAATGACTTTTATATGTATTTAAAAGTAATTGTTTAATGTGCACTTTAAATGCCTTGTTGTTTAAATCAGCTGTATAAATAAACTTGCCGTGCCTTATGCGAGTATGTGTGCATATTGCAGTGTAGGTTATTCCACAGCATCTTAAAAGAAGGGGTAAAACCTCGTCCTTACTTTTTCCACATAACGTACATGAGCTGTTTGGGTTGCCTTCAATGCATCCTAATGTCACCTGACATTGCCGAACTGTTTTAATATTCCAACATTATGATCAACGGCTCGTAATGCAGGGCTGCATGAATAATTTCAGTGCATTTGGTGGAGCCCTGATTATTTGAAACAAGTCCTGTTCTGGGCTCGCGGGGAGCAGTCGGATCCAAAAACACCATTAGCCAGGTGGTATCCTATGAATTAAAAATAGCCGAACACGGTTTTCCAGTCAGGCTGCTTCACTACCCCCCCCCCCCCCTCAACATATCTCCACAGCACACACAGTGTTTCGTGACAGAAGGCCGAGGAAGAAATCTGCCGGAAAGAAAAAGAAAAGAGAGAGGGAGAATAAAATCTGCCAACTGATCTGGACACAGATACATGACCCACATACCCTCTCTCCAGCCCCACCCACCCCCCCCCCCCCCCCCCCCCCATGGTACGACTGTCATCTTAGGATGTTTTCACAATGTTTTACCATCCAATTTTTCCCGAGTGTACTTCAGGGACGTGTGAATTAGATGCCAAATGGGGAGAAAATGTGGCGGAGACACCTCGGAGGAGCTGCGTTAGCGAGCTGTCAAGAAAAAGCCTGAGACAGCACCCCGTACCCCGAGCCAGAGCCGCTCCATAAAAGGTTGAATTAACATCGAGGTTAGCCTCAACTCAATTCACATCAACTGGTTCTCCCGCCGCCAAGGACTCCAGGACTATTTCTAATAAAACATCTCCATTTAAACCCTGTGGCTGGATTCATCTCTGATTTATGTTACAGAGGTGACCTTACATCCCAATGAGCAACATGTCAGGGAAGCAAGAAAGAAGACGGGAAGTTATTGTAAGGAAGACAGATAAAGGAAGGAAAACATATATAGTAAGAATAGCAAAGGGAAGGAAAGAGCCGAGAGAATATATATGAAAAAAGGATAAAAGTGGAAGAAGGGAAAGTATGAAGGTCAATTGGAGGGAAGTGACATATGGCCTTACATCCGAATGAGCAGCACACGCGGAAGCAAAAGAGGACACGGGACGTAATGGCAAGGAAGGAGAAAGTCGATACAGTAAGAAAAGGAAAGGAGAATAAATAGCACTGAGAAAGATAGTAAGAAATGAAGGTAAAAACAAAATGTGGGCAGTGTACAAGTTAATGTAATGGAAAGGGTGACGGCAAGTTAATACAGACAGATAAAAGGTGGATGTCAGGAAAGCAAAATAGAAGACAGGACGTCAGTGCAAGTAAGGACAAAAGGATACGGTAAGAAAGGAAAAGGCAAAGAAAAAAGAGAGGGAGAGGACACGTGAAAAGGAAAATAATTAAAAACAAAAATTGGAATAATAAAAAAGATGGAATGACAAAAGAACGGAAAGAGAATAAGGAAAGTCTTCAGGAAAGAGATGATGTACAAACACTGTAAGAAAGTATAGTGACAAAGAACAACAAAAATACAGGGCACAAAGAAACCACTGCTCGGAAACTTTAGTGCTCAGATAAGAAAAAGAGAAAGATATGGGATGGAGAACTGAAGCCTCCCGACAACATGCTCCTTCCTGCCTGCTGTATATTTAATAGCCACTCCATCATTCTGCCTCCTTTCCTCTCTCTCCGTCTCTCCATCCTCCCGTCATTCCCCCGCTCATCCACGGCAGATGGGGATTGTAAGGCTCGGTGGCAAATTCCTGATCCACAATCTGTCTCTGTGTGCTCCGATCCAGGGGGGGGGGGGAAAGGCCGGAGCATTTCCCACAATGCCCCACCAAATACGCGGCGCTTTAGCTCGCGCCCGTGTTAGGGAAATAAAAATCAGCGGAACGGCTCGGAGTGGCAGCATGTCAACAGAGGCAGACAGAGGGAGATACGGGAATAATTGTTGGGGAATTAATCAGTTGGGAATGCTTTTTCCTTATGCCATGATGCGTGGGCGAGAGTAACGGCAATGCAGGCCAAATGGAGAATTAAATGTACACCATTACAAACATGTTTATCTTTATCCCTATGCTGTGCCGTGTGGGGGTTAAGTCTGTGTGATGCCAGTTCAAAGCATTGTCACATTTAACCGCGTCACAAACTTATCTCCCTCCGGGGGTTTGTTTTGTTGCTATTGTCCGTCAATGGCATTATCAAACAAGGGAATAGTCTGGCCAGTGGAAAGTCAAGGGTATGTGAGGTTTTGTGTGTTTTTTTCGATCTTAATGCCTTTTTAAAAAAGTCAATAAAAGATTGTTAAAGGTCACTTCAAGTCAAACAACTGCCAATATGTAAAGTATGCCGTTTTTACTTTCTCGAAACCCCCTCCCGTGATGAACTTGTTTTGTTAAGAGTGCTTCATAAATAAATTCGTCTTGACTCCACTTGCCCTGTGGGTAGCATCAACATATCATTTCCATATTCACCTAATTGTGTCAGTCACTCATCCTCAACCAAACAGCCTTTCCAGGTCATAGACAAGCTTCTTTAGCACTTTTCAAAGTTCAACACAAACCAGAAGAAGCAGGCGGAGAGAAAGCAGGAGAAAAGCTTCCTGTGAGGTGGCGACTCTTGACACCGACAACGACAAAAACTTGGTGGTGTGAGGAAAAAAAAAATGAACGACACTAGACAATAAATCTTTCATGTACCCTACACACCCAAGGTGAAACAGGCGCGATTCAGCCGCAGCGTGACGTGTAAAATGTGTTTGGATCTGGCCTGCAAACACTGCTGAGGAGCACATGAAAGATGCATGGGGCCACGGGAGAGGTATAAAGAATTTAGAGATATAAAGGATATATGACAAATAAATCAGGATGCAAATCTCACCGGGTGCCACTGGGAGTTCTCCAATGAAAACGGCCTAAATAATTGAAGAGGAAGAGGAAACATTTCATCAATGAGAGGAGCAGCGGAAAACGCTCTTCCCTCCATTTTTCTAAAACCTTTCTTAGGAAACTAATGGCAGGTTTGTAAGTTCAGAAAACTGTGTTTGAAAAGCGTATTCTTTAAGAAAGTTATTCTAAACCTCAAAACATTCAGCAATCGTGCTAAAAGTGAAAAGAGAAAGGATTGACGGAAAGTCGCAGCAGGGTGAGACAAAGAAAACAAACCAGAAGCCAGTTGCATATTTTCCCAGATGCCATCAAATGCCACTGCTACTCCGAATGTGAATGACATACATTTCCAAAGTATCATTATATCTCCTTCTCCATTAGTACTTTAGCAGATGGGATTTCTGCTTTTCCTCCAAACAAAATGCTTGCTTCTTTTCCTGAAATTATGTCTTTCATTTCTGGCCATCCCTCTCTTTCTCTCCCCCATCATAAAATGTCATGCTAATTTCCAGGGTCATATTTGTATGTTGTTGCTCTAAATAATTTATAATAATTCCTTACATTTATTATAGCGCTTTTCCAGATGCTCAAAGCGCTTTACAAATACACATTACACACATATCATACATGTAACGGTCTGTGGTCAATACCCACAGGAGCAAATTCAGGTGAAGTGACTTTTCTTTTCACCCTCTGTCTGAAACCAGAGCCCAGAGTATTTCAAGTGTACTATGTATTAATTTATTGAGCTGTACTTAAATCAGGTTTTAAAATTGTTTGACTGATAGAGATCATGCAATGTTATTATTTGTTTATTGATTGTTATGAACCTGTCTGAGGACCACAGAAGGAAATTAGCTATTAGCTATAATCTGGCATATTGCATCTCTTCTCTTTGCGGAGATTAATGTTTTTGTATGCATGGTCCTTCTATAAATAAATAAATAAATAAATAAGTCTGCTCTGATTGGTTAGCTGGCCAGCTCTGTTGTGATTGGTGAACCGCTTAGAGATGTCCCGCCCCTTAGCCAATCACGTACAATGTGTTGAAGCGATAGCCAATAGAAGCACGAGTGTTACGTAGAGATGTCACTATGTTCCTGAAGTAAATAGGAGTCTAACGGCCCGTCCACACTACAGCTTCGACAGCTTCAAAAACGCTTTCCAACGCGTCTGCCCGTTCACTTTGAATGGGGTGACGTCACTTTTCGCCAAACTGCATTGTGGGAAGCAGAGCGGAGCTTTTCCTGGCGTTTCAGTTGAGCAATGTTCAACTTTTGAAGCTTCTGAAGCTTTCGGTGGAAGCGTCAGCCAATCAAATCATATGCCAGTACAAGCTCTAGCCAATCAAACCGCTGCTTGTGTGTCAGGGGCGGGAGATTCATGTGATTGGTTGTTGGTCGAGCTTCAGACACGCCCAGCTCCAAGCTCTTTTTGAAACTGTAGTGTGGACGGGCCGTAATGGAAACCTATATAACGCACTATAGGAAAGGGAATATGCCAAAAAGAATTATCGGGCCTCTTTATCTCCATTTCTCAAGTTTTAGTTTGTTACCTTTTTGACAGGACTGTTCGCAAAGCAGCAAACTAAATATGAAACCTTACAAACAAACAAGTTACATATTTAACCTCAGTTTGTCCTCACCAGTAAAAAGAGCAAACGCGGTGAAAATAAAAACTTAGCATAATGACTGTGTTGCCAGTTCAGCCAGAAGCTCCACATCAAGAGGGGGGAAAAGAAACAATCCTAACGGGAACTCATCGCCATGGTGAACCCGGGTTGCCAAGCACGACTGTCTTGGCAACAGCGTCACCAGGGAGACCGGCTCCCCGTAGATGGGGCTCATTGATTAGAGTTGGAGCTCGCCCCAGAGTCCCAGGAATCATTAAACACTGTAGGGTTTTTTTGGGAAAAGGGAGAATGAGAGCCAAGGGAATTGTGGGAAGGACTCTGAGGTCATATTCATTAAGAGGTTGGAGTCCAAACTGTATTTCATCCCCTTTCTTTCATGACATCATTGGTGAGATACTCTCTGCATAACCTTTGTTAACGATAATCATCTTTTCTTATGCTGCTGATGTTCTCTAACTTTATTACTAACTAAAAAGTTACAGTACATCCGAGTCGTTTTCATGCCACTTACCGTAAGTTGATTATTTATTTATTTAATCGGGGTATATGCAGGAATCCTGAACCTTTTAAAACCTTTTTTAAGACCCTTTCCATACATTTTAAGACCTCGTCGGCACTTTGAGTTTTAACCGGTTACCTTGGCGACACACTTCACCTCACATTGACTATATACATTATTGATTGTCCTAACTCCTTATCTTCCAACCATTTGGACGCAGACTTGCATTTCCCCATAACGATGTTGTTTAGCAACCGGCGTAAACGGACCTTCGCGCTATCAAGCAGTGAGCGTGCGATGTCCTGTTCAGATGACGTCCAATCCAACGGGATGCCATCAATAAACTACACAGAATCACACTACACACCTACGCCATGATTACATTCAGGCAGACGGTAGAACACAACCTCTCTGGACACTTTATAGACTTATTGAAAACAAGCTACAAAATGTAAAACCTTGGAAAATGCCGTTTAATACTTTTTAATAGCCTTCATTTTCGCTAAATGATTTATCAACTTTTAATACTTTTTAAGACCCCGCGCCCGCGGACACCCTGTTAATGCACACATCCTGTAATATCTTCTGTTACGTTTTCCTCTATGATATATACAGTATGACTAAGAAACAATCAAAGCAATACAAAAAACACCATTAAGCATCTATTTACCATTTGAAATGAACGTATATGCTTCATCAGGATTATGTGGACAGTGACCAACAAGACATCACAATGTGTCCAAATGTTGCTAAATCCTGATGAAACCGAGACCCAAAGTTAGAAGAAATCCACTCTGGAGGACACCGTACAAACATGTGTACACCTACAGCGGCCTCATTACGACCAAATGATCAAATACAGTGCATTTCGCTGACGCTTTTATCCAAAGCAACTTACAATAAGTTGTTTGGAATTTCTGTAACATAACTGACAATAGAAAACTCTGAAACGTATGTTCAGAGTTCAAACACTTCAGTGGAAACCTTTCTGTTAATCACCAGTCTAATTGAAACTTCACTTAAACAACAATTAGATTAAATGAAACGAATGAATGCAAACGCGTAAGGCATACGTGATGTCCTTTCGCTTCAACTAGTCAATATGTAGGCCTGATTTAGACCACTTGAACATGCTTCTAAAGTGTTTAATTTACCAGAAAAAAACATGCTTAAATGAAACAGAAGCTGTAGATATACACTAAATGCATTTCATAATTAATGAAAGGTCACTGAAAGTCGAGTACAAGAGAAACAGCATTAATAGCGAGAGGAGGCGGTTCTAAAAACAGAAAAGCTCACTTGAGATTTACCACGTTCTGCTCTGCTGAGCGGTCACAACACAAGTTGTCTCCACACCGACTCCTGAATGATCTGTCATTCTGAGTTAAATACAGGTATGCTTATGAGTCGACATGGCGCTGTTGTGACAAATGCGTGAGCTCAGTGTCACATCTCATAGTATGGAGTGACTGACATAGCAAATAATATATACTCAACACTTGACACAGCCTGTCTACTCTATTCACATTTTAAATGCAGTGGACCTGACAGAGGTTATGGTCCTCAGATGTGGAGCAGTTTCTTGTTGTGTTGTGATGCGAGCCAGGAATATGCAGTTAATATTAAAGAGAAATTTCACAAGATTAGTATTACTGCTGTAAAATGTCTTCTGTGTCTCTGGAGGAGATTTGGCAAGTCTAAACAAAACCACCCAAATTAGATGACAAAATCAATTATTAACAAAAAGCTTGCACTACAAACCGAGGGCGTGGAAGTGGAAAGACATCAACGTTTACCGGGCATATACAATCAGCTGCATTATGGGAAACGAAGGATCTAGTTGTTTTTGGAGCTGGACCCATACTAGGGACTAATATTAAGGACATCTGGGCCTCTTTCGGCTCTATTTTCAACCATTATTTTTCATCTGTCCCATGTGAGTCCCCCAATTTTATGGAAGTGCAATATTAAATAGCTGGAGTAATTTTTTCAAAGACTAAGATAACATGGGTCACTGCATGTTTTTTGAAGTTTCTAGAGAGAAAGGAGATTGAGAAAAGCGTGTTCAAGAAATGTTTTTAACTCACTTAAAGGTGGGGTAGGTAAGTTTCAGAAACCGGCTCGAGTGCACTACAATTTGAAAGTACACAGCCGAAAAGAATCCGCCCCTTCCTTCAGACTTCCTTACAGAGCACCTCCTCCAACACACATGAACGCGCAATGCACGCCCAATGACGGCACGCCCAATGAGGGCACGAGATACATTTGTGCGTGCACGAGATGGAAGGCTGACAGACAGGGCGGCAGTTGTACTTTTTACAGTATTACGGCTTCCACAGATGACATTTTTTTATGGATTTTTTGTCAAAGCACTTCAGATATTCATTGCGATCGGGATGTTAAGAGCATTCCATGGAATATAACAAAAAGTGTATCTCGAGCCGGTTTCTGAAATGTACCTACCCAACCTTTAACTGGGATTATGCTCCTTTTGCTATGATTTAAAACAGGGGTGGGGGACCTTTTTCCTCTCAAGGGCCATTTCAATTTTTTTTTCAACATCCTCCGAGGGCCGTACAAATTATTGACCTCTGCTTAAAAATTACAGCCCATTCATTTGGCCTTTCTTTCATGCTGTGCAAAGAAACAGCAACCTCTTAATCCAGATATCTTGCCATGACTCGCGCATGCATGCACGGTGTGGCATGACCACCAAACAGAAAGATATGGAAACAAGATGTGTGCAAATGTATTTACATTCCTATCCATGTGGACATTATTTGAGTGGGGGGGACCTAACCTCCTCTAGGGGGGTCCGGGTCCCCCGGGAAAACATTTTTTTAAATATTGAAGTTAAAAGCATCAATCTGGTGCACTTTGAGAGTAAAATGAAGAGATCTATGGAGACATCTCTCAACACCCATATGAAACAGAACTGTAAGCAGATTTACTTTTTCTTTATGGATATTTTACAAATCACTCACCTTTCAAACTGTATGTTTATTAATAACAACTTTTGTTTACTGTCATATAGTATTTTATACCTGTTTACTTTATTCTCTAGTTTTTTGATAACTATAATGATCATATAAAGATGTGCCTTTACAGTACCTCACTGGTTGGAGAAAAAGCTATTATATTCGTTAGCATAGCTAGCTAACCAGATGCTAATAACAATAAAGTTATTGACTGTATGACCAGAATGACAGATACAGCCACGCAAAAACTGCAGCATGTGTACGGATTTATGGGTACTGCCATTTTTGAAGTCCCGGAGCGGCGTTCTGGTGCTCTCCGTCAGAACTGCACCCCTGTCAGACGAGACATATACCACGTGATGACACGTTAGGCTCGTGTTGTGTTCAAGGACACCGTTGCCAGGAAAAACAGGCACTCGCTTGTTTAATTATTTTGCGGTCTAGATTTCTTTAATTTTTTGCGTGTGTTTATAAATTACCTCGAGGGCCATACCAAATGGTCTCGTGGGCCGTATACGGCCCGGGGGCCGGAGGCTCCCCACCCCTGATTTAAAAGAAACATGTGTAGTGCCGAGAGACGGGAGTCGGAGGCGGGGTATCAAAGTTACAAGCTAGACTTTTATTTAGCATCTGAACACACATGTAAACAACTTCAAGCCCGGGAAGCGAAGACCGGCGGAAACAGGAAGTCCGGCTCACTCAAATGTCCGTGCGGAACAATACCCCAACCCATAGATCCGTGGGTGAATAATGTCAATCACCACACAAGCCCCCCCAGTATTCACCCATTGTCAAAATCCTCGTGCCTGGGAGGAAGTACCACCCGACCCCTGCGCGTACGGACCACAGGGGCAGAGGAGTGCGGGGCCGCAGGCGAGGGCAGGGGCGCCAACGAGGGCGAGGGCATCCCCACAGGGGGCGGGCCATGGGAGGGCGGCCCCGACGTGGGGGCAGAGCCAACTCCAACGGCCTGGAAATGTCCACGTGAGCAGGCTTAATCCAATCAACGGACACAGTCTCAGGCCTGCCACCAACGTCCACCACCAGGCTCTTGTCCCAGTGACGTATGACCCTGAACTGACCGTCGTAAGGGGGCCGCAGGAGACCGCGGTGGGCGTCGTGGCGAATAAAAACAAAATCTGCCGACCGTAATCCGGGGGACACCCGGAAAGCTGGGTTGCTGTGCTGCGACGTGGGGACGGGCGTGAATGTTCCGGCGGTCTCCAGCAGGGAGGAGCGCTGCCCGGCTGCAGACCAGGGCACAGTGGCGGTGGGAATGAATTCCCCGGGGACCCGTAGCGTCTGGCCATAGACGAGCTCCGCCGACGAGAACTGCAGGTCTTCTTTGGGGGCACACCTGAGGCCGAGCATAACCCACAGGAGCTTATCCACCCAGTTGCCGTCTGTCAAGCCGGCACGCAGTGACGCCTTCAGGGACCGGTGAAACCGCTCACACAATCCGTTAGCCTGGGGGTGATATGCGGTGGTGCGGTGCAGCTTGACCCCTAGACCCACAGCAACAGCGTTCCACAGCTCCGAGGTGAACTGAGAACCGCGGTCAGAGGAGAGGTCAGACGGGGTCCCGAAGCGCGCCACCAACGTGCCGATGAAAGCGCGGGCGACGTCGGAAGCTGATGTCGAGGCGAGGGGGAGGGCCTCGGGCCAGCGGGTCGTCCTGTCCACCATCGTAAACAGGTAGGTGAAACCGTGAGAGGGGGGGAAGCGGACCTACGAGGTCGACATTGACATGGTCAAACCTCCTCTCAGGAACCGCAAAAAGTTCAAAAGGGGCACTAGTATGGCGGTGGACTTTGGCCCGTTGACAGGCCACGCACGTGTCGACCCATGACCTCACGTCCTTCTTAAGCCCCTGCCACACGAACTTCTGCGACAACAACTTCACGGACGGCTTCCTACCGGGGTGGGAAAGATTGTGAACCGCCTCAAAGACGGGTCGACGGTCAAGGCTGGCCCGTGGAGACGTCACACCACAGCTTTGCGCTAGAGTCACCGACCGTGACCTCCTCCAGGCGTAATCCTGTGACCGAGGCCTTGAGGGTCTGGACCCCGTGGTCAGAGGCCTGGTCAGCGCCCATGCGGAGGTAATCGAGGCCCAGCTGCACAGCTCCGATGAGGCAGTCCGCGACCACGTTAGCCTTGCCAGCGATGTGTCGTATGTCCGTGGTGTACTCGGAGATGTACGAAAGCTGGCATTGCTGTCGGTGGGACCACGGCTCGGCCACCTTGAACATGCAGAAGGTCAGTGGCTTGTGATCCACGAACGCCGCAAACTCCCGGCCTTCCAGCAGGAAACGGAAGTGGCGAACCGCCAAATAGAGACCAAGGAGTTCTCTGTCGAAAGCGCTGTACTTGCGCTCCCTGGGGGTCAACTGGCGACTGAAAAAGGCGAGCGGTTGCCAGGCGCCGTCGACCCATTGTTCATGCACCGCGCCCACTGCGTAGTGAGACGCGTCAGTGGTGTTAGCGATGGGGGCCCTGTGTGACGGGTGAGCCAACATGGCGGCTTCGCTCAGGGCAGCTTTGGTGGCGTTGAAAGCGACCTCTGTCAGCCGTCCAGTCTATGGCCTGGCCGGGGGACTTGTCCCTGAGGGCCTCGTACAGCGGGCGCATGGTGTGGGCCGCCCGGCGGATGAACCGGTGATAAAACGTCACCATCCCGAGGAACTCTCTGAGCGCCCGAGCTGTAGGCGGTCGTGGAAAGGCAGACACGGCCTCCACTTTCGACGGGAGGGGGGTGGTCCCATCCTTGCTGATGAGGTGCCCAAGGAAATGGATGGAGGACAACCCGAACTGACACTTCGCCGGGTTGATAATCAGGCCGTGTTGGTTGAGCCTCGCAAAAAGGACCCGGAGATGTGCCTGGTGCTCTTCGGAGGTGGAGCTGGGGACCAGGATGTCGTCTAAATAGACGAAGATGAATGGCATGTCTCTGAGCGCTGAATCCATCAGCCGCTGAAAGGACTGAGCTGCGTTCTTAAGTCCAAACGGCATACGCAGGAACTCGAAAAGCCCAAACGGCGTAATTACCGCAGTTTTGGGGACATCCGAGGGGTGCACCAGAACCTGGTGGTAGCCCCGCACCAGATCCACCTTGGAGTGAACCAGCTTGCCGGCCAGGTGTGCAGAGAAGTCCTGGATGTGAGGGACCGGGTAGCGGTCTGGCGTAGTGGCGTCGTTAAGGCGGCGGTAGTCACCACGCGGTCGCCAGCCACCGGCTGATTTAGGGACCATGTGAAGCGGCGAAGCCCAAGGGCTGTCTGAGCGGCGGATGATGCCCAGACGTTCCATGTTGACGAACTCCAACTTGGCGACTGCCAGCATGTCAGGGTTGAGCCGTCGGGCCCTAGCGTAGACAGGGGGGCCTTCAGTGTCAATGTGGTGCTCTACCCCGTGTTTGGTAGTGGCAGCGGAAAAGGTGGGCTGCGTCAAGTCGGGAAACTCACTGAGAAGGTGCTGGAATTTGTCGCCCTGTGAGAGTGAGCTGGAGAGCCCGCTGAATGACGCCTCGCCGCGGGTACACGTGAACGAGGCAAACGTCAGTGCGTCCACCAGGCGGCTGTTCTTGACGTCCACCAGCAGTCCGTGAGCGCACAGGAAGTCTGCGCTGAGGAGAGCGAAGGAGATGTCATCCGTCACAAAATCCCACTTAAACCGCTGACCCTCGAAGCACAGGTCCACTGTCTTTGTGCCATAGGTGCGAATAGGGGTGTCGTTAGCGGACGTTAAAGGTGGGCCGTGGCCTCCACCGGCAGCTTCCTCCACGGTAGCCGGCAGAACGGTGTCCCTTGATGAACAGGAGCCGGTTGGATGTGCCCACGCTCACGACCACTACCGAGCGCAGGCCTTGGCGTTTTCCGTTACCTTGTAGGTGCAGGGAGGACGGCACATCTTCGCTTTCGCCCCGTAGCGTGCATGGTAATAACACAGGCCAGGGCTGGACGTTGGCCCCGGAGCTTCTTCTAGGTGGCATGCATGTACCAGGGAAGCCGGGGCCAGTACCTCCGGGGCAAAACGCTGGGTTGCCAGGAAGAACCGGTCGGCTTCTTCGGCCACAGCGCGGGGCTCAGTAATAGCCGTGTTAGCGAGCGCTGTCTCTACATGCGGCGGCATGTGCCGAAGAAACAGTTCTATGAACAAAAAATTAGGTTCTTCCGTACCCAGCAGGCTGAGCATCATCTCCATGTGGTCAGAAGGCTTGTTGTCCCCCAGGCTATGAATAGCGAGCAAGCGTCGGGCCCGTTCCGACCGTGACAGCTCGAAAGTCTTTAGCAGGAAAGCCTTGAACGCTGCATATTTATCCTGGGCAGGAGGAGATGTAATAAAGCCCACCGTGCGGGTCGCAGTGGAGCTCCCCAGCGCCGAAACGACGTGAGAATAGCGTGCTGCGTCGTCAGTCACTCCGCGGAGGGCGAACTGAGCCTCCGCCTGAGCGAACCATGCAGCCGCAGATGTCTCCGGCAGTTTGAAAAAAACGGCGTTACTTGCCATGCTCGGTTCAGTCTCGAATCCTTCAGCGAGACTTATGACGGGGTCACCAATGTAGTGCCGAGAGACGGGAGTCGGAGGCGGGGTATCAAAGTTACAAGCTAGACTTTTATTTAGCATCTGAACACACATGTAAACAACTTCAAGCCCGGGAAGCGAAGACCGGCGGAAACAGGAAGTCCGGCTCACTCAAATGTCCGTGCGGAACAATACCCCAACCCATCGATCCGTGGGTGAATAATGTCAATCACCACACAAGCATCTTTTTTATAAACGTGTATAATGTCATCTTGATGCTTCCATTGGCAGAAAAGTGTTTTTTTGTGTGTGTTTTGAGTGAGAACCAAATAAAATCTTACAAAATAATAACCCATTTACCAAGGACACACAGGAAGACAACACCATATGAACTGTGTTACCTTAAAGAGTGTGTCATTTGCATGTCTTGCCAATTTGTGTGTGTGTGTGTGTGTGTACTTATTCAGCTCTCCCCGTGTTAAAAAGAGGGGCATGGGTGGCAGGGCTACCTTGAAAAGGAGACGAGAGGAACTTCCTCTTCTTGGAGCCGGCACAAAGCGTCAGGCAGCGGTGAGTCGGAGGGGGGGGGGGGGGCAGGATAGCGGGTAGACGGGGTGAGGGCCGGTGCCAGGGGCGAGGGTCTTTGTGTGTTTTGTTGGCGGTGGCGGCACCCCTCAGGTCCGGTGGACACACGCCTGGTTCACTCGACGACAGCTTTGTCTGCGCTTGGAGGGCGGCCATGAGCCAGGCGCGCAGGTTGTCCTGACAACTGTGCACGGAGACAAACAGACACATGAAAATCAAAACGGACAGTCGCATTGAGTTTCAGAAAAGTATTAGCCTGTCGTGGAAAAAGGCTCAATGTTTGAAGCAGTTGGGACACATTGTGTGCGGCTATAGATGTTATTGTGCAATATTTTATAGTTATTGTTTGTACTGGCTGCTATCTCTTGTTGGACTATTCAACTACTGTAACAAATCTGTAAATAACTGCAATAAATACTTTACTTTCACTGATATCTGGCTGCTATTACACTACTTCTACATGCGATACTGATTTAATAATATATATTTTAAATACTGTTACTGTACTTATTGTTGTCTAACCAATACTTTTGTAAATTGTATAATTAATTTATATCTTTATTTGTTTGCCTTTTACTTTTGTTGTAACAATGTCAACTTCCCCTCGGTGGGACTAATAAAGATATTCTGATTCTGATCATATTTTTTTAAAGTTTGAACTAAGATATTATGTATGTTGCCAAATATGTGTTTTAATCATTTGAAAGGGCCTCCAGCTATAAAGCAGGATTCACCACGTGTGTGTTGATGTAGGTCCTTCTGTGTGTTCACATTAGTGTGTGTGCCGTGTCTGAAGCCCATTCACCTGCAGCAGCCGCACAAAGGAATGTGTTTGGCTGCACTCCTCTCCAACCCTTGTGCATCTTTCAACCCTAAACTATGCCAGGATCTTGGAGGAACAGAGCATCCGTTGACAGCAGGCGCTCCTCCAAAGACATGCTTCTCATGCCCTGCGGAGGCCCCCTGTACAGGACACCCCCCCCCCCCAGACCCCCACTGCAACCCGGCTCTCCCCTGCAATCAAAGACAGCTTCATTATCTGCTGACTAATTTTGTGCCTGCCCCCAAGACGACTCCCAGGTAATGGCGGCGCAGGTTGACCCTCCTCCCCTGCACCTCTCGCTCAGACTTTGAGGCCACAAGGCTGCGTCTCCCCCCAAACAAAGGGCTCTCTCAGGGGCCTGGGCTGCAACCCCCCCCCCCCCCCCCCCCACCTGCATGGGGAGGAATCTGAGAAGAGTGGGGGTGGGGGAGTCGAATCTTGAATCTCCGCAGCAGGAGAGGAGCCAGCACTGGGACAGGCGGTGATACAACATTTGAATACCCCGACCGGGGACACACCGTCGTGCCTCTCCAATTAAATTATCCAGTCCACAATGGCGAGGCCTCGAGAATTGACACCTCCATTGAGAGTGTGTCAGCAGCTTTGTGGGGACCGACAATTTCCATCTCTGCAGAAATAGATTTGCTCCCAAGGGGGGCAACAATAGCAGGGCAATCCTTCTAATGCTCGTTTTTGCGAGGAAAATAGGGACGAGAGCTGGGGATTTGGAGGGTTTACTTACAGGGACGGAGGGAGTTCTCCTTTCAAAGTGATAATAGAATGTGTTGTTTTTTTAGCTGTGAGCCAAAACCATGATTAACAGTTTAACATGTTTTAAGAAGTGTGATCAAATGCACTTATTATTTTTTTACAATTAAGCATATTTTCAAAAAGCTGTATTTGGTGATTTTATTGAAGACACAGGACTTTAACGAGTAGAAGTGTCAAACGGTATCTTACGCATAGTCAATGTCTCACAAAGTGAAGAAGTTATTGTTGACTCATCACTTGGACGTAATTTAACCGAAAAATGAGTTTATATGCAGTAGTTTAGTCTAACAGTAAATCTCCTCTGACAGCAAACGTTTTTCGGCCGATTCGTTCAAAGTAGTGCGAGAAAAGAAATATTGAGAAAAAGTTGAGTGACATGCACAACTTTCTGTATTTACATTGGACGCACCTGAGCCCACTGAGCCAACAGGACACACACACGCTGTGTATTAAAAGGCCGTTGACATGAGGTGTCTAACTAAATCACAAGCCTGTCTGACACATAGCAGCTCAGTGGGCACAGCACACACATCTCCAGCTGAAGATGGAGGATCCAGGACTGACTGCCAAATCCCTGAGGCAGAGTTTGGAAAACACACAACCCGACACCTTGAAAGTGAGTCACGCAGCGATACATCTGCATACTGCGGCTGTCATCTTTTGGGCATGGAGCAGTGACTCGGCAAGTCTGACCGACAGAGCCCGCTGTTCGCATTCAATCCTGTCCAAGGAGTTCTTTTAGATGTCTACATTTCACCAAACATTAACCACAGAGGTGATGAATAGGGAAACATCCTGTTAAATGGCCAAATAGCCCCAACACAGTTTGCATTGTGACCGCGATGCACTCCCGCCAGCTTCACACAAAGTTATTGCTAAAAGTGTACAAAGGCAGTGCATCAAAAGTGTTTGCTAGCATTTCCTGGTAGATATATCTCATGCTGGATGTTAGGAGGGAAATAGGGAGGAGATATATATATGCCAGAGTGTACTAAGGTCGTTAGATAAGTAACTTTAAGTATCTTGTTGAATTAGTTTAGAAACAGAAAGTTAGGATCACTCTCAAATCTTAAAAAAGGTCCGCTCAGTACAAATATAATCACAATTATTTTGTTGTATGTTTTTTATAATATTAATAATAATAGATTTATTTTGTTAGCGTTTTTACAGGAGCTCAAAGACGCTTTACAGATATAGTGAAAAGAAAGGAACAACAAATAAATATATAGTTAAAGTCAAATAATACAAAAACAATCACACATTAAAAGCCAGATTGAAGATAAGATAAGATAAGATAAGACGAACCTTTATTAATCCCCGAGGGGACATTCAGTTGTACAAAGCAGCAACAGGGTAAGCGTGAAAAAAAAACAGTACAGCAAAGATTCACACAGATCAATAAAATCTAAAATAAATCATAAATAACATAAAATCAAGGAAATAATGATGATAATAATAAAAGACTATGAAAATAGGAGATAAATAAAAATAAGAGTAAAATAACTGTCAGCATATATACATATTTGGTCATCATCTAAGTTATAAAGTGCGGAATAAGTTAAAGTGACAAGTTAACATGGGTTGTGTATATATATAAGTGTATATATAAGAGGTGAGTTGTTGTGAGTTTATTGTAGGTGGTGAGGTCTCTGATGGGTTGTGGGAGTGAGTTCCAGAGGGAGGGGGCAGCGACAGAATAAACATTATATATTAGGGAAGTAACGATATATCGAATATCGCGGTAAATAAATGTCTCAATACCGTCGTGAGACCGACAAAATCTACAGTGATTTTTTTAATTTTTGAAAAATATATATATTTATTTTTTTTTTAAACCTTTATTTAACCAGATGGTCCCATTGAGATCATCGATCTCTTTTTCAAGGGAGACCTGTCCAACATGGCAGCAAGTAGGTTACACCATGAACATAAAACAACAGATAACACAAAAGGACATGGTATTTACAGGGCTACATGTACATACTAGAGACATTGACAAGTACCAACAGCATATTTATATCTCTGTCAATAAGCCTCACCTTCTTGGCAACAACCGTATTGTTTTGAAGTGGTGGAGAGACAATGCACAGTTTGACCCACTGCTGTCACCCATGGCCAAAGCATATCTCTGTGTCCCAGCAAGCAAGAGAGTTGTTTCCACAGCAGGGGATTTTGTAAACGCCCGAACATCCCAGCTTCTACCTGGGAATGTGGACGTGCTCATATTCCTAAAAGATAACCTTGATGATGCCGAGAGTGAGTTAGAGTTGAGTTACTTGAAAAACTAAAGTGAAACTTGATTTATTCTATTGCAGGGTCTGATTATTATATTGTTGACACTTTAAAATACTACTATACTACTAAAAGGCTGTACAAATCAGATTTATTATTTAATAAAGAAAAAAAAATTCAAGTAAAAACATTTCTTTTAAAAACAAAAATTCACATTTTTTTTCCTTTATTTTTCAATATCGCGATATTATCGTACCGTGAGTTTTTGGTAACGTTACATCCATATAATATATATATATATATATATATAGTTCCCAATATATTTGTAAAGCTCTCAAATATCGATACCAGTACTAGACGCCATCCAATGCCCATCAAAAGTACGAATTATTGAACTACGTCTCCGACCAATCATATTCATCTGCTGAAACAAACTTGTTTACATCTGAACTCCCCGTAAGTCTCCTCTCTTCTCTTTTATCAACCTTCAGAGAAACCTCAGCCAGTCGTTACTTCAGCCCACATAAAGACACAGTTGTTCTGTTGGGCTCAGCCAATTCAAAGTGAAGATGATGGTCAAAGGTACACGGATAATACGTCTGTCTGCCTTCTTAGGGCTAAGTGGATGCTGCTGAAAAGGTGCCTTTATGTCTGACCCCCAGAGGTCAGACTGATGTGTGTGTGCGTGTGCATGTGCGTGTGTGTGTGTGTGTGTGTGTGTGTGTGTGTGTGTGTGTGTGTGTGTGTGTGTGTGTGTGTGTGTGTGTGTGTGCTTGTGTGTGTGTGTGTGTGTGTGTGTGTGTGTGTTTCCCACTACCTGGCAACCTGGACTTATAGCTATTTCTCATTTTGTCTATTTCAACAGATGAAAGAAACGGTTAATCCCATATTGCAGTTTGTAGATGTCGTTGAAACTATAGCGAATAATTCCCTGAATGCGGTGAAGATATTTGCGACAGTAGTCATAAAAGAACAGAGACAACAATCAGGGTCTCGGGTCCCTTACAGACAAGATTCCTCCACAGACAAAGTGAGACGTTTTTAGCCATTAATGCATGAATATCAATTTGTTAACTTCCAGCAGAATGCAGTCTCGTATGCCAATTTAAAAGTATCAGTTATGTTAGTTATATGGTAATGAAATTGATAATTAGATTTCATCACAGTATTGCTAAATAGATCCATTTATAGTTATAATGTACATGTACCGTTTCCTAATCTGTTAAGAGGAGACTGTGAAAGCCCAGAGGATTGTCTTTGTCCAATCAGAAATACCAGAGGGTCCAAGTGGAGAGATAAAAGAGCCAGAGGAAAGAGATGAAGAAAACGATTCTCCCTTTGTCTCAGTTTCTGGGTCAAGGCCTAATTGATTTCCTGATTAGTCGTCCGTCAACCTAAATCACAACCTGCGTTACACCTGCGACGGGAGTGTGACTTCATAGTTGAGAAATCCATTAATTTTGAGCAGCTTATTTATCTGCTTAACACGTCTATCCCAGTCATTCTTAGGTGCAATATGTAATGAAACTCGCAGCAAAAAAAAAGGGTATTTTGCAAAATGAAAATTATGGAAATTACATTTTCACTTAAAGTTAATTCTGACTGTTGTTTTCCCGTGAGGAATTTGACAGGCATGATTATTCATCTCCTGACAACAGCTCAATTAACGCAATAATTTTGTTTTTCGTTTGTTATCATCGGGGGAAATATGCCATACAGAGGAACTTACACAGTGTAATACAAGTAGTGGTGAAAATATACATAGGCTGTTAGTGATATTCATGCATTTAATTTGTGGAATGAGGCTGGATCCTCATGTGATACGTAGGCTTCGGCACTGCAATTATCTCCTCAAGAGCACAATGTAGGCATAATTTCCCCAGACTGCATAATTATCTTTGAGTAGGATGACAAACTCATCACAGAAGTTTCAGAAACAAGCGGTTTCACCACGACCAAGTAGGTAGGCTCCGTTTCTTAGTAAAGTACTAATTTCAACCTATTTGTAACCAGGTAGGTCATTTACGAACACAGCTTGAGGGAGAGGCGGGGACAAAGAGTTGCATCCATCACCACGGTCGAACCTCTAACTTTTCCAACAGTTCAGGGGTGTGCTAGATAGGGTGTAAAGCCCTGCGCTGGTGTCACTTATCCACTTCCATTAGCTAACGAATCAAACTGGTAAGCTTCGAGGCACACACATGTTTTCTCCACAGCTACACCTACAATTTGCCTACTTACATTTGGCCAGAGAGGTCTGGAGTTACCATGGAGATGTTCAGCCTCAGCTTCAAAGGCACACACAATGCTTTGCTCTTGATTCACAGCCAGGTTGGGAAATGTAGTTTCGGCAGTGATGACATGCAACATCGTCTGTTGGCACAACTTGGGCAATTTCTTTAATTTGCATGTACATTACATTACATACGTTTATCCAAAGCGACTTACACACATTCAGTACTGTGGACAATCCCCACTGGTTAACATGGAGATGTTCAGCCTCAGCTTCAAAGACACACACAATGCTTTCCTCTTGATTCACAGCCAGGTTGGTGAGTGTCTCGCCCAGCGACACAACGACATGCTGACTGCAGCGGGACTCGAACTTGCTATCCCCTGATTTTATTGCATCTGATGACCAAATCATCTTTTGTCGGGCTTACCCCTCTCAAAACACGATGCACCAGGTTGTAAAATCTTCACACTTTGAAGCTTAAAAACATAATTCGTCTAAATAACACTCATTATTACTCGCACTATTATCACTGACCTCTTCTGCCTTCGACACTAATACCAAGGAGCCTTTCGGCAGAACTGAGGGGGACCAACAGGCACTGCGCCACTTCCTGTTTTTATTTATTCAGTGTTTCTTGTTTAGCTTCTGTTCCTTTCTGATGATTTACACCCATCTCTCTCGTATATAATCATATCCACACGTTTCAACCTGCAGAACTATGATGATTCAGACGATTAATAAGATACTTTTACATATGCTCCAAAGACAACATTTAAATATAACACAGATTAAGGTCAGGTCCCTTTAAATAAAGATTGCGTGATTCATTGTGCAATATTTATATGTGAAGTTACCCTTGAGTAATCGCACATTAGAAAGAAAACGGCCTGCTATTATGTCAGCGATAAAGGTGTCCGTCTGGCTTTGTGTTTTCCTACAGCTTACAAGGCCATGTGAGGACCATCCATACCGTGTAAAGAAATATTGTCTTAGGTTTGGTCTCAGCTTAGGTCAATGCTTTCCCTTCAATTTGGCCGTCATTAAGGGAGTATTTTGGGTTGCTCGTGGTAACCTGATACCATTGACGATGCTGATCGCTCCCCACAGGGCCCCGCTCTCTCTCTCCCTCAGCAGGCCAAGGCGAACACAGCTGCAATTATAATACTTAAAATAATTCCACAAAAGTGGGGCCATCATTGAATAATTCAGCCTTCTAGTCTTGTCAGGACTTTGCTCGACTTATGACATCATTCGAGCAGATGTGTGAGCCAGGAAATACTCAAACAGGAATCCCACTCCCAGAACATTTCAATGTCTTTTGACTAAGTTTCAAACGGCTGTTTCCTTAAACCTTTTGCGAGTGTGAAATAGTGTCCCGCAAACAAGTGAAACTGCTGCGTGCAGCCCTGATTAGGCCTCACAACAAAGCCCCAGAGTGGTCTGATTTGCTCGGCTTTGTAAACAGATTGTGTTTAATTTTACATGAGTATTTGCTTGGCGCCCGACACCCTAAGAGCACGGCCATATCATTAATAAGCCAGACTTGCTCATCAGACTGTAAATGGCTCGCTTCATGTATAAAATATCAGAGGAATAGAGTGGCCCTGCATTTCTAAAGAGGCCTGAATGCACCGCTACAATCTTGGGTGGAATTTATGGGGCACCTCAACACCTGGACCTGGCCGTGTTTACAACCACAGCGCCTGATGGGTGATGAACGGCCGGTATGGAGCCACTCTTTTGTTGATCCCTGGACAGTTCTGAGTGTAAAACTGCCTTTTGGGAGCCTGTCTGCCCCTCTGTGTGCAAGCCTGTTCATGGAGCTAATCAACCAGATCATCTGCTACTAAAATGTAGGTTGCAAATAGTTGTTTGAAAGCAGGAGCAAGGGCCATGCCCACGGTATATATAATAAAGTTATTTATGGGGTGCACAGGACACAAGCCTCAAATACCTGTGTGCATTATTGTTATTCATTTTTTTTTTATATACTATATATTTGTGCACTCATAGCTGTTGGTTAAAGTTAGGGACAGTCTGTGGTTTTGATTCAATACTGAAAAAGTTATGCCAAACAATGAAGACAAGATTTTTCATTATTAAAGGTAGGGTCGGTAAGAATGGAGAAATCAGCTCGAGAGCGCTAGAATTTGAAAATACACAGCCGAAAAAATCTGCCTCTTCATTCAGACTTCCTCAGAGAGCCCCTCCTCCAACACACTGTGTGTGTGTGTGTGTGTGTGTGTGTGCGTGCGTGCGTGCGTGCGTGCGTGCGTGCGTGTGGTCTAGCATTACTATACTTGTGGGGACCTAAATCTGTTTACATAGTCACGTGTGGGGACTGGCTTCCCTTATGGGGACAAATTGGAGGTCCCCATGAGGGGGACCATTAATTTTAGGGTGAAGACTTGGTTAGGTTTAGAATTAGGGTTAGGGTAAGGGTTAGGCATGTGTTGGTTATGGTTAAGGTTAGGATAAGTCTCCAGGAAATGCATGTAAGTCAATGTAATGTCCCCTGAAGTGATGTATACATGGTATGCGGGCGTGCGTGCGTGCGTGCGTGCGTGCGTGCGTCCTTAAACTTGCCTTGAATTGCCTTAAAGGTAGGGTCGGTAAGAATAGAGAAATCAGCTCGAGTGCGCTAGAATTTGAAAATACACGACCGGAGAAAATCTGCCTCTTCCTTCAGACTTCCTCACAGAGCCCCTCCTCCAACACACACGAACGCGCACATGACCAATGAGGGCACGAGATAAGTTTGTGCCCAGATGGAAGGCTGACAGGCAGGTAGGCCATCCAGTTACTTTAGCCGGGCCGGCTCAGATGATTGGTCGTGCTTTTTACAGCGCCACGGCTTCCACATATGACATTTTTTTAATGTATTTATTGTCAAAGCATTTCAGATATTCATTGCTATCGGGATGTTAAGAGCATTCCATGGAATATAACAACAAGTGTTTCTGAAGTGAATCACCTACCCCACCTTTCAGAGCTTTTGTTGTCTAAATGTAACCACATACAAGAGTCATGTAAAGCCTGGTTTCTGCTATTTTTAAACCCACCATCCACTTCCCTTTAAAGTTTTATAAAAGGTAGCTTTTCTTTCAATTGTAAATAAAAAACATTTCCAAAGAAACGGATAAGCACTTCCAATGTCTCCTAACATCATCGTCAATTTACTTTTAAAATGTGCCATGCAAGATATGCATTTTGTAAAGACAACAAAAAAACAATGTTAGTGGATTGGATCAAAACCCATAATACAAGTCAGGTGTCTGTGAATGTACCGCATATCAAAAAGTCCCAATGAATGTACTTTGGGGATTGGCGTGTCACAAAATTGAAAAGTGTGCAGAATATCGCCAGATAAACTAGTGACAGGGACCCAAAATGGATGCAGGCATTAAAAAAGGCGTTCAATAAGTCATGAGTTCCACAGTGATGCTACATCGACTCGGTTGAGCCGAAAAAGTTCCTCGGCCTTTGTGCAGCATATAAAGTGTGTCCAGACTTCCCAGCAGTTGATATTAACTATTAAGCATGACGAGTCTCAAACCCACAAGCTGCAGAGGACAATGCAGCAAGTCGTACAGTACATGTCTGTTTTTCTATTCCCTGGATCTTTTGCAAAGTGGATGGCAGAAGATTTTCCCCCTCAGCACCCCATTTGTCTGCTCTGCGGTGTGTAATTGTAAATAAAGAAGAAGCCACTCTTCAATGCTCCCTCTGCATAGATGATGTCCTAATTGAGAGATGCAGGGAAATGGTTATAGGGTGTTTTCATTTCATGGTTCACTTCACACTCAACATGCGCTTGCACACACTCACTCACTCTCTCACACACACACACACACACACACACACACACACACACACACACACACACACACACACACATCAAGCCTGTGGTTTGCATCATGAATAAATTGAATATCCTCTTACTAAGCTACTAAATACATCTGCAGTGTCACGCTACAGTGGGTGATGCCGGTTCTACACAGACCGGTGTGTCCCACCAACACATACAGTAAGAATATCAACATTTGGGTCATGTTACCACAAAGGCTTTATCGATTGGAGGCCCATGTTTTTTTTAGAGTAGATTGCGTGTGTGTGAAGCGAGGAGACACGCAGTTCCTATGTGCTAACATCTCAAATTGAGTAGAAGTCTCTATAATGTGAATTTGCTGCTTGCTTGTGTTGATTTATTTGAATAACTATGAACTTGTGATGTTGAAATTGCAGGGAGTAGAATACTTCTCAAACGTAAGTCATGAAATCATCCTTTTTTTGTAAATCTTTGAATGAACTGAATTATTTTAAACACACTTTTTTAATTTAGGTCCAAAATGGAGGGTCCACATTTGACCAAGTATTAAGGGTCTTGTTCCCATCTGCCATTATAGGCGTGTTACAGTCCAACACTTGTTTGAATACATAGCTAGCCTATAGAAGTGCAAGTGTTACATAGTGATGTTGCTATGTTATGTAAGTAAACAGAGGAGTCCAATGGAGGTGGTTTCAGGCAGGGAGTGTGTGAGAGGAACTCCCTCTAGAAATCCTTTGCAGACCATTGACATACGTCTGAAAGCAGAAGTCTAGTCTTTTCAGTGCGTATGTCCCAAAAATGATTTAAAAAGAAAAACCAAATTCTGGAGAAAAAAGAAATAGAAGTGACATTTTGAAATAAAAATCTAATTCTGAGAAAAAGGAATTCTATGAAAAAATGCATATTTTGAACAAAAAAAATGCATATTTTGAAGAAAAAAAGGCAAATTCTGAGAAAGAAGTCATATTTGAGATGCATTGTGGGACATGTAGTTTATGGGCAACGTGCTTCTGTAGCATGTAACCGTATAATAAACATATTATATTCTTTGTAAGCTCTTGTGGGGCCACATAAAATGAAGTCGCAGGCCGAATGTGGCCCCCGGGCCTTGAGTTTGACACCCCTGCACTACAGGAAACAGAAAATCCCAAAAAGCATAATGGGCCTCTTTAAACTAAATCACAGATAAGGTTTAGAATATATTTCTCCTACCGCAACATCACATGAAGCCTTATGCTAAGATAAGCAGCTTTCATTATACACTACAGTAGAGACTTGGCCTATTTGACAATGTCAAAGTCTTGCATACACAAAGCCGAGAACAGGAAGTGTTTTCAAAGCAGCCTGACATCTCCATGTCTGCAAACTAGACGCAGGCCAGCCAAGCGAAGAAGACACAAACACACCATTTCAAAGTTTCTGAATTTCCATGTAGCCCACCCTAAATCTGGGGGTTAATCGCGTGAATATTTCAACAGACATCCATTAATTTGGTTGTTATAATGCCTTATGTATAACTTGCCTCACATAACCTCTCCTCCTGTTGCTACCATACTTTACTGCATTTCCCTTCCATATTCCAACACCACTGGAGGAGACATGCACTTAAACTGGAAGAATGGGAGCTCATTGGCTATGCAGCCTGCTCCGTACATCATTGGCTACCTACAAGAGAGTACTCATTGTTCTCTGTATTAATGGGATGTTCCTTTTGGTTCTCTAAGGACAACATTCTTTATGCATCATGGCCACAACAGAAGAAAAAAAAAAATCAGCAAATGAACTGCAAGAAACTTCCCTAACCAAGTTTTACGAGAACTTAATACTGTGTGTGTGTGTGTGTGTGTGTGTGTGTGTGTGTGTGTGTGTGTGTGTGTGTGTGTGTGTGTGTGTGTGTGTGTGTGTGTGTGTGTGTGTGTGTGTGTGTGTGTGTGTGTGTGTGTGTGTGTGTGTGTGTGTGTGTGTGTGTGTGTGTGTGTGTGTGTGTGTGTGTGTGTGTGTGTGTGTGTGTGTGTGTGTGTGTGTGTGTGTGTGTGTGTGTGTGTGTGTGTGTGTGTCCTGTGTATTACAGTAGTACTGCAGCACACAGCCAGAGGGTTCAGTGTTTGATCCCTGGCTGTAAAATGGATTATCTGGTGGCAGGAGGGTGAACGGATAGCAGTGTGTTAGCTTTCAAAAAAGAGACGCAGTGTTACAACCCGGCTCCTGGGCTGCAACAAAAAGCAGGGATGCGAGACGAAGGGTAAGAAAATAACAATTGTTTATTCTCCTATAAACAATGTAATGACAGAACCAGCCACAGGTCCCCGAGGCTGGCACGGAGAGAGTGCCCAGAGGAGTCCGGGCTGGGCTCCTCCTATATCCTTTCCTTTCCAGGTGTAGCTCATCAGCACCTGAGCCTGTGAACCTAAGCACACCCACAAAGCACACACAGAAACAGCACCCCACGTGGTGTGGAGGGGTCGTCACACTCCCCCCCCCATAAGAAAGGAGTTCTCCTAAGAACACCGTAAACTACCTAACAATAATAACATTGTAATCCTGAACGGATCCATTCAGACCGTTTTGTAGTTCCTGACTTTCCTCCTTCCCACCTCCTCAGCTCCGGCTCCCGAAGAGGCATTTCAGAAGCTCGGAGCTCTAGACAACGCATCGGCTACCACGTTATCCGAACCTTTAATGTGGCGAATGTCCAGGCAATAGGCCTGAAGATACAGCATCCACCGCATTAACCTACGATTTGGGCAACAAACGGAGTTCAAGAAAGTGATGGGGTTATGGTCTGTGTACACAACCAGCGGAACACTGGAGCCTACATACACATCAAAATGCTGTAACGCCCAGACGAGCGCGAGGGTTTCCTTTTCGATTATCGAGTAGTTCAACTGAAACGAGTTAAACTTCTTGGAATAGAAACTCACGGGGCGGTCCACCTCACTACCATCAGCTTGGAACAGTACGGCTCCTGTCCCGACATCACTTGCATCCACATGCAGTTGAAAAGGTCGAACCATGCAAGGAGCGGCCAGCACAGGAGGTGAAGACAGAACAGACTTGACATTACCAAAAGCCTGCTGGCACACGTCTGACCAAACATACCGGGCCTTCCCTTTCAGCAAGTCGGTCAGGGGAGCTACCACAGTTGAAAAGCTCTTTCAAAAACTGCGATAATACCCAACTAACCCAAGGAACCGCTGAAGTTCCTTTTGGTACTAGGAACTGGGTACTTGGTTATCGCACTTACTTTGGCCTCGACGGCACACACTGTCCCCTGCCCGGCAGAGCTGAGTGGCTTTTCTACGCTTCGGCGTGGACAGGAGTACATGTTGGTCAGATACCTGCTCGAGTACTGTGAACGGGCCAGAAAACTTTGCCTGAAACGGCGAATTAACCATTGGCAACAAAGCCAGGACCTGATCACCAGGACTAAACGAGCGCTGCTCGGTTTTCCGGTCATACAGACGCTTCATCTTTCCCTGGGCGGACGACAACTTATCCTGGACGAGCCCCCATCTGTTACAACCCGGCTCCTGGGCTGCAACAAAAAGCAGGGAGGCGAGACGAAGGGTAAGAAAATAACAATTGTTTATTCTCTTATAAACAATGTAATGACAGAACCAGCCACAGGTCCCCGAGGCTGGCACGGAGAGAGTGCCCAGAGGAGTCCACGAGACGTAACCGGCTGGGCTCCTCCTATATCCTTTTCTTTCCAGGTGCAGCTCATCAGCACCTGAACCTGTGAACCTAAGCACACCCACAAAGCACACACAGAAACAGCACCCCACAAGTGAGTGCGGATGTATGCGTGTGTGTGTGTGTGTGTGTGTGTGTGTGTGTGTGTGTGTGTGTGTGTGTGTGTGTGTGTGTGTGTGTGTGTGTGTGTGTGTGTGTGTGTGTGTGTGTGTGTGTGTGCGCGCGCGCACGCGTGCGTGTGCATGTGTGTGTGTGTGTGGGGGTGTGTGTGGGGGTGTGTGGGTGGGTGTGTGTGTGTGTGTGCGTGTGATCTCAGCAGAGGACAGCCCAGGGGAATGGGCGCCCCCTGAGGAAACGTGTCTTAAAAAGCTCTATGGCTCCAGCTAATGCTCACTTTGTCACCCAAACAGGGCGGGAAAGATAATCAATAGCCTTTGATAGCTACTATTAGGGTTTTAACAAGCTTTTCCTCATGCTGGGCTGCTCCACTGAGGAGAAACAAGCAGAGCCAAACAAGCCTTCATCATGCTGTCCCTCTCAACCTTGCTCTCACTGCACACCGCACGCTCTATTTCACCTCCTGTTAGCGCTCAGATTCCCAAAGCTTTCATATCAGGGAACCCCAAACAGATCAACGCAGAGCAATGGATGCACATTTGAATTGAATTTGCAGGTTCGGTATATGCATTGCTGTCTTTATGTCAAGATGGATGAAACCCGGAAGAACAAAGCCTGTGATCTAACATGATCTGATGTAGTTTCTACTCAATCAAACTTATAGATATGTGTGTTATTGATCTTGGACATCCTACTCAGTGCAGGTGCGGGGAATTTTCCATCTTAAAGGTGGGGTAGGTAAGTTTGAGAAACCGGCTCGAGATACACTTTTTGTTATATTCCATGGAATGCTCTTAACATCCCGATAGCATTGAATATCTGAAGTGCTTTGACAAAAAATCCATACACATTTTTTTTCGGAATACTGTAAAAAGTACGACCAATCATCTGAGCCGGCTAAAGTAACTGGATGGCCTACCTGCCTGTCAGCCTTCCATCGGGGCACAAACTTATCTCGTGCCCTCATTGGTCATGTGTGTGTTCGTGTGTGTTGGAGGAGGGGCTCTGTGAGGAAGTGGCAGATTTTCTCCGGTCGTGTATTTTCAAATTCTAGCGATCTCGAGCCGGTTTCTCAAACTTACCTACCCCACCTTTAAGGAATTAGATTTATTCTCACACACACACACACACACACACACACACACACACACACACACACACACACACACACACACACACACACACACACACACACACACACACACACACACACACACACACACACACACACACACACACACACACACACACACACACACACACACACACACCACACACACACACACACACACACACACACACACACACACACACACACACACACACACACACACACACACACACACACACACACACACACACAGAGATGCCTCCCAATGGTTACCGGTAGGGGAGCACCTATACTAAACTAAATCTAATTTGCAGCATCTGCGTTTGTCACACATTAGAATAAGTGTTCCCTCCTCAGCTGCATCCCTGCTGTTTTCTATCAATTTCCGCCCCTCAAAATCAAACGATCTGTTCATTTCAAAGCTCGCATGGGGTTTTTCTTCCTGTTAAATCTCAAGCCACTTCTCTCAGAATTAGCCCCTCCCTAAGAACACATAACGCTAATGACCATAATTAACCCAAAATGGAACTTAAATAATTACGGACCGTGAGGATTGCTCATTCAAGAGAAGCGCAAATGAATCCGTCATCTGAGAGCCTGATCAAGGTGCATTGTGTTCTGTTCCTGAACACTTCATCTTCATCTGCTAACAAGCTGTATCGGTTGCAGCCGAGCGGCACGCAGCCGCAGTCACCTTGACTCAACGCAAACAGGTCGTAACCAACCATGAGGGGCTGAGGGGAGGCTGGTGAATAATGAGTGAGTGAGTGAGTGAGTGAGTGAGTGAGTGAGTGAGTGAGTGAGTGAGTGAGTGAGTGAGTGAGTGAGTGAGTGAGTGAGTGAGTGAGTGAGTGAGTGAGTGAGTGAGTGAGTGAGTGAGTGAGTGAGTGAGTGTGTGTGTGTGTGTGTGTGTGAGAGAAAGTATGAGTGCATTGCTTTATGAATAAAGGAAATGCATGATCAAGGTTGTATTAAATGTTTCCTACGAGGTAACACTAGGTTAAGTTAAGTGCATTTCTTCTCTGGTCGAAACATTTGAAACATAACTTGAACTTCAAGGCAGCAAGGTGTGTACTTAAACGGTTTGATGTGAGCAAAAACAAGATGTATACATTGCTTAAACGTCCCATGTCATGCTTTTCCGGTTATCACCCGTCCCCTCGTGTTATGAAGCTTTTTCTGCATGTAAACGGTCTGCAGAGTCACAAACCCTCAAAGTGCACCCTGTAGCGAGTACGACTCTCACACAGAGAAGACCTGTCTGTGCTGCCAGAACGCCTCGTTGGACATTTCTCTTTTTCTTCCTGGGTACAGTGACGTATTTGGGTATAGTGACGTTACGTCCGTGGAGCCGTTACGTTTGGACCAATCCATGGACTTCCTCACACACACACACACTCGGCGGGACGTTGCGAGGCTCGCTGCTGCGAGGAGCGGACACTGTGAGATGGCTCACTGGTGTGGGGTCAGCGAGACAGCGAGACACCGCGGAACTCAGCACACACACAAACTCCCAGCCAGGCTGCGGGTGTGTGTGTGTTTCGGGCTGGCTTTCGCTGTGTCTCGCTGTCCCGCAGGCGGCCACTGGGCTCACAGGGAGGGGGGGGGGGGGCAGGAGCTCCAACAAGCCGTTTAGGACAGAGAGTGAATACACACACTATCCAGAGATGCTGTGAGAAACCAATGTGAGTTTGGAAAATTGCAGAATGTAAATCTATTTTAGTAGACCTCAACAATGGAAATATGATCAGTAGAAATGGCCATGACATGGGACCTTTAATATTTAAAGTTTTTCTTTGCAAACTATATATTTTTAGTCTTTGGCATGTTGGACTACTGTTTTCTTTAAATAAAAATGTCATAACATTTAGGAAACTGAGTATTTGTATTAAAGTTATCCACAAATATGCAGTGTAAAAAATGTCATATGGAAAACATTTAATAAGCATTTTGTTAGAAACGGTATTAATCTTTTGACTCTTGATAAGTGTTAAAAAAAAAAGGTGTATGTCATCTAAAACAGCTCTAGTTAGATTATTACATGTTAAAGATTTTGGACCAATTTCATTCAAATCCACATGTATGATCTTTCCAGAAGGAATTTATATCGGTGCCTTTTCCTGCTCTATTTCTATGTTAGCATAATCTTATAAATGACCTTGCTGAAGGCATTTAAAGGGTTTTGTGCCGGTGATGCCACCTCCCTCCTGGTGTTATCCAGGGAGAAAGGCATGATGGGTAAGCGAAACGGTGGTGGTAATCCAGGTGGGGCTGAGGAAATTCAATAAGAGCCATTAGAGAGGTCTGGCTCATTTGAGCGTCTCATTTAACAACCTTACACCGGGTGGGGACAATAATGAAGACGCAGCAACAGGCTTATTGATACTCTACACAGAGATGCCACTTCCATTAGATTCTATGTCCCCTGGCACAGAGAATAATTACCAAAATGAGAGACGTGTATCACAAATGTTGAAGTGTATTTGGCATGTTTTAGTTTTACCTTCAACAGCACATTTAGCTGCAGAAACTCAGAGCGTATTTCAGACGTTATGTCGGAACCTGCTGAAAGGCTGGAGGAAAAACAGAGGCTGGGTAAATGAAATCTCATCCGTCTATCTACGTTCCTGGTTTCCTCTTTATCTCATCCTGCAAAGGAGGGAGGAGAGGGCGGATTTGTTATTTTTTATAGGGTTTACTGTAATGCTCAGAGGGTGAAATTATTCCTGGAGCCCCGAGTTTAATTATTTCCTCCCGTATCAATACAGTCCACCGACGTAATTTCCGTGTTGATCTGATTAAAGAAATATTACATTCTGCCAGGGCACGAGCAAATTGACTTTGGTGGCAAGGTCTTGACAAGAACCAGACACGCAGCTTTATGCATCAGTAACGGCGTAACCATATTATCCATGCACTGCTTCCTTCAGTGAAAAGCAAGATGCAGGCTGTTTCCAATGAAGACAAAAGAGGAGAGGAAATGCAGGAAGGGAGAGACTGTGCAGACGTGCAGAAATACACCTTCTCTGAGAATACTAATGCCATGTCATCGGGACCCCAAATACATCAGGAGCATCACAACTTACATTACTCGCTTGTTCTTCAGACTTATTCAAGAAAAGCTGTATTGTACAAGTAATAAACAGAACATTACCAAAGCCCTATAGCCCTTGTTGCTGATTGTTTAGGATGTACATCATTACAGCTTGACCATCACTGCTGACATAATGGATCGATATTGGCCATACATTTCAGCAAACATGATTGACCCTGATAATTGCAACCGGTCTGATTGTGTGGTCCTTAATGTTATGTTTATATTTGTCATATCTTGTTTTTATTTATTTCATAACTTGTGATTGCTTTATGCAGAGGCTCTTAACCTGAGACTCCAAGACACCTCCAAGAAGAAACAAAGAAGGGGTCACTAGATGATGAAGAGATACAAAATAAAGCCAGGACAACCAAGTGGGTTTTGACTACATTTCCCAGAGGACCTTTTAACAATCCTATGTCAAGAGGCATGAACTTATGTCTGGGAAAGACTGCATCGTTGATCCTTTTGACTACCGTACTTTTCGGACTATAAGCCGCGACTTTTTTCCCCATTTTTTTGTACAGCTAACGGCCACTAGGGAACCTCCTACATCTATGGATTTTACAGGTAAAATTAACCACCTTTAACTCTATGGGCTCTAGGACCGGTCCGCGCCCGCCACCTTTAAGGGGCGGGCTCCAGCAGGAAGAGCTGGAGGCCGGAAAAGAGTGAGACAGGTAGCGCGCCAAAGTAAAAGTGGAACCGAGAGACAGAACGAGAGCAAGACAGACGGACAATGTAGCTGCTGCGGCTTATATGACGGTGCGCTTTATAGTCCGAAAAGTACGGTACATTATGTTATCAAAACTACACTGGGTGCAGAAACAGTTTCTCTCTTATTTGAGGACTGATTTACATAACGACTGGGATTTTTCTGTTAAGAAAACTACTGCAATATCCCAACATAAAATTGTGAAAATTAAAGGTGGGGTAGGTAATAATGGAGAAACCAGCTCGAGTGCGCTAGAATTTGAAAGTACACAACTGGAAAAAATCTGCCCCTTCCTTCAGACTTCCTTACAGAGCCCCTCCTCCAACACACACGAACGCGCACATGACCAATGAGGGCACGAGATAAGTGTGTGCACAGAAAGGCTGACAGGCAGGTAGGCCATACAATTACTTTAGCCGGGCCGGCTCAGATGATTGGTCGTGCTTTTTACAGCGCCACGGCTTCCACAGATGACGTTTTTGTTATGTATTTATTGTCAAAGCATTTAATGTTTTCATTGCTATCGGGATGTTAAGAGCATTCCATGGAATATAACAAAAAGTGTTTCTGTAATAAATTACATACCCCACCTTTAAGCTTCAATGAGGATAAGATATGAATAAGAATATGCCACAAAATAGGTACAAAGTTCCAAACTTTTATGAATAACTGTTTTAAAACCCTGTTTTCGGGAAGGTTTATTTACTTGACCAAAAACCAGGCTACTGCATGTAAGCAGCTGAAATAAATACAAAACAGTCCCACAGTGCAGGAATGTGAGACAGAAATCATGTAAAAAGAGAAGATGAGAAAGAACAGAGGGGAGGAAGTGGGAGACGGAGCAAAAGAGTGCAGCCATGTGCCGGGGTGTACACCTGTACCCAGAACAGGTGTTTTCCGCCCCACTTGCAGGCCCCCTGATTAGGAACCGCCACGCTTGCCTTCCCCCGTCAAAGGCTAGCTTATCCCCCATCAGAGCAGCTCAGGCTCTGGGTAAAATGATGGTTAATTAGGCAGCAAGAAAGCCACAGGCTGGAGGCTGATGGAAGCACCCCCTTCCTGACCCTCCACCCTCTGGTATACACACGGATCTGTGTCTACTGTACACACACCGTCAGGAAGCAGAACCGAATCACACACTGAAGAAGTAACAGGCGTAGTTTGGAAATATATCTTGTATTTTACTTATTTTCTAAGCTTTGACGGAATTTTTTCGGATTAATTCAATCAATTTTAAGCTTTATTTTAGGTACAATTGACAGAGTTTTACAAATCAGCTCCAGCACTCTTGATTACACACTGTTGTATATTATTGGAAATATGTTTTTGATTAGCTATTTCAAAAGAACAGCCATGGCTGCAGTGAGGTTATTAAAGAGGAAGGGATTAACAGAGCACACTGTACTTCATACTGTATAATATGTATTTTCCTGGCTAACATGTGCATACAGTACATGGGGAAACAATCAAAAGAGAAAGAAAGAGACTATAATTATGCGCAGCTGCAAAAGCGGGGGGCCAAGATAGGGTTGCATTACCCAGCACTAAACACTTTCACCTGCGCAGCTATGCTCCCCGGCCGTAAACACTTTCACCTGGACGGAGCCTCGTTTTCACGTTTTAATCATAAGTCCACCAGGGAGAGGAATGACCGAGTAGAAAGGACTTTGCACTGGACCAGTATGAAGAGGCCATTCTCAGAAAGCAGCAGCTATTGGTTCAATAATCTGTTGTAACTGTTCTCTGGTCACAGTTGTGTCCTGAATAGCAAAAGCCAATCGTGGCGCAGTTTAAATACTTTTGAATTCTGCTCAGAGTATCCCGTTTATTTTTAAAATAGGGTAAGTACATTTAAGTAAGTGCATTTTTTTGTCCTATTTTCTACCTTGCCCACAGTCGTTCCGAATGTTAAGTACAGTACTGGTCTTTGCCAGAGCAACAAACATGTCGACTGATTAATAAACCTTTTCATTTGATTGCTTTATTAAAATGCTGCTAATTCTGGGGCTAATAATGTACCATTTTGTTGATGGGGGCAGTAGAGAAAAAAATGATTATTACAAATAAGAGCTTCAGGGGAGTCTGAATGTCCTCAATACATTTAATGAAACACAAAAATGGTGGCCTCCAGTATCATGTCAGAATTAATCTTCTGGGAACGATTAACATCCATACGAGATGCATGATATCTCAACTCATGGAGGAAGTGCTGGTTAAAGGGAAGCACTCACCTGATATTAGTCTTCATAATCAAGGCGATCTGCTGTGGATATCTTCTCCAAGGAGTTTCTTGATAGGCCTTGAGCTGAGGGAAGAACACTTGACATGAGTATGTATTTGAATGCCTCACTACAGTAGTGTTAACAAAGGTATTAAAAAAACAGAGGCAATAGAAGACGACAAACTTCTCACCTTGAGGAAAGTGGTGAGTTGTTTTCATCTCTTCAGTCGTCACTAATCCTCATGAAGTCCAACCATCTATTCTTTCATTTTCTTCTGCCTTTTTTAAATCAGAGTCGAGGTTTAACTTAGCGACATCATCCTCCGCTCCGGGATCCAACAGGGTCAAGTTTCTGGATTTCAGCGTAAGGTTGACGTAGAACTACTTTCTTCTGCCTCAAGTTCTGGCTCCTTTATTACCTTAAAAGTTGTCAATCCACATCCCAAGACCCCGATGCACGAACCCTGGCTTTGCATACTACCCAACTCACAAGGCACCAGGTTGCTACACCCGTCCTTACTGGAGGTGGTGTATATTATACAGCTGTGAGTAAGACCGGATCTCATGTGTACCAGCCCAGACACTGTAAGACACTGTAAGGCACTGTCAGCTCTGCTCCGGCCTGGTTGCACAGGGCTCCGGTGTCCCTTGGAGTCCGGGTGAGGTTCCTCTTTCCCTCATGCATTGTTCCATTGATGTCTTTGAAGGGCTCTCAGTCCGGCCCCCTCACCTGAGACCAACCGGAGGGGCACGCAAACCTATTCAACTAGGTTGGCATTCTTAAATGGGTACGGTGGCTTTTCTCGAATAGCTCCGACGATGAATCTCAGACGGAGATGGTGTTCGTCAAAGTGGGAATCTTCATGCGATGTGGACATGTCCTGGAAAGAAGAAAAACGATTTTCACAATTTTCTCCCACATATGCTTTGATGTTATTTCGTCCTTCATTGATGTTACTGGGTTTCCGTTACTGTTGCCAACTCCAACCCCAAATATCGAGAAAAACCTGTGTCTGGCAAATAGGGGGCTTTAGGGTAGTTAAAATAAAGGCACAGAAGAAGAAATGTGCTGCTTTAAATGGTGACACGTTAACATCATGCATTCTTACACCTAAGATCAGAAGAAATGCAAGTAGGCCACTATAATATGCTTTAAAGGAAAAACAGTGCATGCAGGTGGTTTGTGCACAAAAGCAACTCCAAAGTATTTGAGAGTAAGGTTGTGCAGAGCGATACTAGCGAGGGTAGATAATGTTCAGGGGGGGGGGGGGGGGGAGTGTCAGGCAGTATGAGGGAATTTGGGTTTTGGCATGCATGGCTCTCCGCGGAGCTACTGGTACTCACACATCAGAGCTCCAGGCATACCATGCAATACACAGAGGTGATGAAATGTATGAATACACACATACTCGCATGCTTGTATCCTTACATGGATACACAGATATGCACACACACCCTCACACATTTACTGTACGTACACATGTTCCCTGCAGCCATAAGCACTGCTCTGCAACCTAATTAAGAGAACAATTAAGTTTGAGGCGGTGCGGATTGAAAATGAGTACTACGTGCGTGTGTGTGTGCGTGTGTGTGAGGCAATTATCAAGATCTCATAGTATCCAACTAAAGAATAAAGCCTGTCGCCAGATTGTTTGATTTTATTTTATTAAATTAGGGACTATTTACTTATACGTATCTTGCCCTGCACTGTTGTTTTCATCTTCCGTTTAAGTTTTATTAAAATGCAACTTCTTTTTTTATTTCATCTCTAGTTTTACTGTATAGCTTTTCTAAAGCACTTTGAATTGCATTGTTGAAAGACATATCAACTTGGCTTGCCTACATCACCAGTGTCAAAGACAGCTCAAGATATTTTCTAATATTTAAGGTTCGAGAGATATATTTCAAAAACTCTGTGTGTAGACGCAGATTTAACAAAAGAAATGATCCAATGTTGAAAAAACACAATGCCTTGCACATCTAGCTGCAGTCCAAGAGATTTCCAAAGCGGTTCCTAATTGTATCGCTACTTGTGCGACATCAAAAACCTACTGCTCACTTACAAAGCCCTACGTAACCTGCCCCCCCCCCCTATCTGGCTGACCTTCTTCACGAGTACACCCCTCTCGCTCCCTCCGCTCCTCCTCTGCTGGTCTGCTGACCGTCCCCACCCCACGCCTCGTCACCATGGGTGCTCGGGCCTTTAGCTGCACTGCTCCCAGACTCTGGAACTCCCTTCCCCCGCACATCCGACAGTCGGACACAATCACCATATTCAAATCCCAATTAAAAACCCACCTGTTCAAATCTACCTGCTCGCTGTTGTGCTCCCCATTATATGTCTCATTTGTGTCCACTTGAATGTCTCCTCCATGATATCCTGTTTGTGTTTTTATCATGTTCTGTTGCCTATTAGCGTTTTCTTTCTTTTTTTAACAAATGGTACGGTGTCCTTGGGTGTCATGAAAGGCGCCTAAAAATAAAATGTATTATTATGCTCCAAGAAATCTTCATAACTTCAAGTGTTGGTCATTTTCTCACTTGTTCTCAAACTGGGAGTGTGCGTGCTTATTTCCAGTTAACTTTCATAAATAGGATCCTGTCCAAACCAAACCTATCAAGCGTATTTTTTTGTATGTGTATGCATATGATGTCCATCTGACAGAAGTAATATTCCATCTGAGTTTCTACCGCACTGAGCGTCTGTGCTGGCAGCACTAACAGGCTTCTGCGGCCAGGACGCCAAGAAGCAGGGAAATATTAAACAAAGACGGAGAGAGCAGACGCTGAAAAATACCTGCTGGCCCAATACTGAGGCTCCATATGCCTCGCTCTACCCCGACTGCTGGCTGGCCAGCCTGTATGCCCACTCTCTCCCAGGCCTGAACACACACCTACACACACACGCATGCACAGAGAGACAAACACACACACACACACACACACATGCAACACACGCTTCACTGGGGACAAGCCAGCAAGAGTAATCCTGGCCTACTTTTCTGCCCGGAGCGCACTGCAGCAGCGTCTCCACACCACCACTACAGAGGAGGTGCAGGAGGGGAGGATGGAGAACGAGAGGAGATGGAGGGGAAGTTAGGACGAGGGTGGAGGGGTGCAGGAAGATGGAGGGAGCGTGGAAAGTGGAAAGAGTGATGGAAAGAAAAGGGATGACCAGAAAGGAAAGCATGTTTAGGGAGGCAATTAAAGAGGATGAGGTAATGACTGGAAGTACAACAATTAAAGGATGAGAGAGGGAAGGAAATCAAGGTATATGACACAAGGAGGGGGGGGAAATACAATTTAAAAGGTTTGAAAGAGACCAACAGAAACAGGCTTGGAGAGAGTTGGACAATCCTAATAGAAAGCAGTGCAACAGTGGAGTGTACTGCCAAGGAAGAAGGGGGAGTTCTGGCTGCTTAATTTCCAAATAAGCACATTAGTTAGAGCCACTTCCTCTGACTGGGAGTTCCTGATGCATATTCTGAGAAACCCCAAACTGCGCTGGGGAATTCTCTTACTGTGCACCGACGGACAGCATGAAAAATGATACCTGCAAAATAAATAAAATAAAAGACCAGCGCCAGGAACACAAACATTACTTATTGGCCCAGAACATAATAACAGAAAATAATAAAAGGCTCATGTTTATTTATGCGCATGTAGAATATACTGTATGTTGTGAATCAAATGTATATTCAGGCGTATGCGCTTCGGGGGTAAAGGTGCCGTACTCGCTTTGACTCTGGAAGTAATTACTGTGTGTATTCAGAGACTTTACAAAACATTGTTATGAATAACATTCCCATACATCTGTGGTCTGGTAGTTTCAGAAATCCAAATAAGTCGCTCGAGGCATTACATGAACAGGGGTTGGTCGTGAAACGTCATCAAGCCGGTACTTCCTGGATCAAGGACAAACGGGCAGGGAAGACATGCCGTAAATCACATCGCCCTGAAATGTCAGGCATCTATTGTGGCGGAGGATAGCGTTAATTAAATACAAATTCATTACAATGACAATAAAAGTCATTAATCGGTGCTGCTATTCACAACCTCAGCAGAGCAAACTGTTCAGGACTTGCATCTGTACAGAATAGTAGAAGTAGTTAATTATAGATAATACATTTCTAAAACAACAAAAGGGTTCCTGATTACATTTTGTATCAGCAGGGGAGCAAGAACATGCTCTAAAGAAGCTTCAATTTGGCTTTTTTGAGTCTGAAACATTGAAAAAGGTGTAATTGTGATATATTTACACATTTTTAAAACAAAATGCTGCAGGACTTTGTGACGGAGCGGATCACATGACTGACAGCCGACACACACACACACACACACACACACACACACACACACACACACACACACACACACACACACACACACACCACACACCAAACATTTCCTGCTCTCTTCCTAAAAAGGAACGATGCAATTTATTATTTATTGTACGTTTGTTAATTTGTTCAATTATTACGTTAAGAGGTGGTTAACCTGTTTATGTTTGGGTCGGATTTTTTATGTTGACAATGTGGGTTTGAAGTTTAATCGTTGTCACCTGTCGACGGTGAGCCTGTGGGAGGGGCTATGAGCTCAAAGGGGACGGGGTTTGGCCTTGGAAGGGAGCACTCAGAAGAATGTTGCCATGAAGGCAACAGCTGGGACATGTTCAGGAGATGGCTGCAGAGAAGGCAACACCAGAGCATGTTTACTCTAGTGAGTGATGGACGGCCTGTTTTGGATTTTTATGTTGTTGTTTAAATTGTGCTGGTTCCGTTTTTTTGGTTTTGTTGCTGTAAATAAAGTTTTGGAGCTTAACCCAACCGACTAGGCTGGTGTTTTTTGAACGGAGAAATAGAGCCCCGTCACAGACTTACTCATACAAGGATGGAAAAAGTCACTAGAGCACCATATATATATAAAACAAATACAGTATCACTGGCCTCAAAAGACAACAGACAGGACTGGCCTCAACAAATGTACACTCATCATTGTGAGCACATGGTGAGGTTTGCCAATGGCGTGCCATTTTGAACGCTTTTGCAAAGTTAAGATCTACCGTACTTTTCGGACTATAAGCCGCGACTTTTTTCCCCATTTTTTTGTACAGCTAACGGCCACTAGGGAACCTCCTAAATCTATGGATTTTACAGGTAAAATTAACCACCTTTAACTCTATGGGCTCTAGGACCGGTCCGCGCCCGCCACCTCTAAGGGGCGGGCTCCAGCAGGAAAGGCTGGAGGCCGGAAAAGAGTGAGACAGGTAGCGCGCCAAAGTCAAAGTGGAACCGAGAGACAGAACGAGAGCAAGACAGACGGACAATGTAGCTGCTGCGGCTTATATGCAGGTGCGCTTTATAGTCTGAAAAGTACGGTAATGTTCTGCAACCTTATGACTGTACAAGAATGTCGATGACAATTCTGCAAAGCCCTGAATATTATGCACAAAAACTATCCTTTCGGTGCGTCCGAAAACATTTCTATGACTACAACATCTGTGCATGGCAACTATGAGGTGGTTGAGGTGCGGGCATGTTGGGGTGACGGCAAATAAACGATGTTATGGTGCGAGAAGAGTGTGGTTATGGTTAATACAAAAGTTACATTTTGACTGAAGGACTTGGACTTTCACCACACTGAGCTTCTCACTCGCTACACACAGAGCAAACTACTTCCTGCTTTGTCTTGGGAGGTTGGCATTGTGACAACTAATATGAAAGTATGTCCTTAGGAGACTTGGTTGAGATTCTTACTTTGTGGAATTCTGTTATTTTGTCCATCCCATGTGTCCTTATATTCAGCACTCTTTGTGTATACAGTAAAGCCAGTCCTAGGAAGGTAGAGAATGATCTGAGCCCTTCTTCTTTGACTGTTCCTAAAGTACAGACAGGATACAATAAGGACTGGTGTCGCATGAATCACTGATACTGCGCTGTTAAACTACACAGAGGTGCCTGATTACATTTTAGTCAGCAGGGAGCAAAAACATTTTCTGAGCGATCCCAAGGCCATGAAGGAAAAGGAAAAATATGGATCGCAGAAGAAGGGGGAAGGGTATTTAAAGGGTCAAGTCAAACACACACACACACACACTGCCTCCGTACACACACTGCCTCCGTACACACACACAGTCGTCCCATTGCTCCCATCGCTCTCACTGATGAAAGGTGTGTCTCTGCTCACGGGTCGTTTGTCGCGGGCATCTCCACGGACGGCTCATTGGAGAGTGCAAGGACCCCTTCATCTTTCACCGTGACAGGCCTCGGACACTGGGCCCCCCGTGACAGACGACCCATAATTCACCGGAGGGGGAGTGGAGCTAATGGCCTTGACTCTCGGCCTCGGTAATGATCACGTCCAGATTTCCAGTGTCACACACCGATGTCGGACCCCACCCACTAAAGAGTGTTGTCACTGAGGATCAGATACAGGCAGGCAGGGAGGTACCTCACTCACACACTCCTCGCATGCTCATCAAGTCCAATTCAAACCAGGGTACGAGGTTCAAAACATGCTGCCAAGTTCGAGCTTGCATAAAACAAATACTCAATGTTGTGTCGTCGATAAATACGACTGATTTAGCTTTTATCAGCAGATATCAGTCACGCCGTCCACCTCTGACATGACGGAGACTCCTCTAACTAATGGACATCAGAGTGGCTTTGATTTTTTTTAATTGCTCATCATTTTAAAGTACATTTTTCATACACTGAAGCTCAAGCATGTCCCGCTGACCGGGCCACGGCTGTGTAAACTGTTTCCCATGTTCCACTGGAAGCGTGTCAGAAACGTCGTCTGTTTTTCTGCAGCCACACTCGAAGATTGTTTATAAGTTGTTTTGCTGAATTGTTTCGTCTTTTCCAAGCATATTGAATACATTTGCAGCTTATTTTTGACAGATGTGGTAACAGAAAAACATTTGGCTGTATTAGTGCAAGTAGCACACCGTTTAATCTGTGGTTGTTTTGTAACTGCATAGTTCCTTAAGAGAAGCAGAGCGATATCCAGAGCAAATCATTTTTCCTACGAGACAAACTTTGGAAACAAAGAGTCTTGCTGCTTGAAGTTAAAGACAAAGTTAATAAATAATAAGTTCATAAATATTAAATGTGTATGTTTTATCAATATATAAAAAGGTATTGATAATACAGTGGGAATTTGTAAGTTGTAAAATGAAACGTTTTTCTGTGAGGAGATCGAAGCGGAGAAAATGTGTTTAAACAATTTTGGTATCATAGCGGTCAAAATGCTGTTCAAACAGATGTCCAACTCTGGCTGACATGTTGCCTGTTTGGCATTAATGGTTGAAACCAGTTGAAAAAAAGGAACAATATTTGTTTATGTCCTTCAAAACCACTGCTTTGCACCAGATCTTTGACCTTGTATTGCTGTAGTGGTACTGCATTGCACTCCTCCTCAGTGACACGTTTGCTACATCCCATAAATACTCATATTTAATTAATGTAACTATACGGTAGAGCAGGGGAGTCAAACTCAAACACACAGTGGGCCAAAATAAAAAAAATGGGTGCTAGTCGAGGGCTGGCCTGGTTCAATGTTTATTGCAAAACTTATTGAAATGAACTTATTGCATATATTAAACCTGGAACTAAGAAAGCTTAAATGATTGCCTATAAAAACAACATGAAACATTAAATAATCAGTTGCTTTCATTTCTTATGGCTCTATCCACAGCTTTTACACAGTCATTTCTTATGAGTACCGTACTTTTCGGACTATAAAGCGCACCAAGCCGCAGCAGCTAAATGGTCCGTCTGTCTTGCTCTCGTTCTGTCTCTCGGTTCCACTTTTACTTTGGCGCGCTACCTGTCTCACTCTTTTCCGGCCTCCAGCTTTTCCTGCTGGAGCCCGCCGCTTAAAGGTGGCGGGCGCGGACCGGTCATAGAGCCCATAGCGTTAAAGGTGGTTAATTGTACCTGTAAAATCCATAGATTTAGGAGGTTCCCTAGTGGCCGTTAGCTGTACAAAAAAAATGGGGGGAAAAGTCGCGGCTTATAGTCCGAAAAGTACGGTACATTTTTCCACAGGCCAACAACAGCTTCAACAAAACTATTTCCCTCAAAGAACAAAACAAACATGCCCTGTTGTCGTGAGAAAAAAAGTGCAGAAGGAAACAGCATGTAAACTCAGTGTGCTGCTCTGTGATGCTAGTTCAAGCAGATACTTGGCGTCTCATCTCGGGTGCAAGGTCATCAATGTTTGGGCTCAGGCTCTGAGCGGAGGAGACCCTCAGGATGGAGTGAAGGTGTACGTGCAATATACCGGCGGGCCAGATCTAATAGTAATTAGAAATGATCCTGCGGGCCGAAATTAAATCCACCACGGGCCTGATTTGGCCCCCGGGCCTTGAGTTTGACACGTGTGCTTTAGATGGTGCTCGTCAGTATAATCAAGAATCAACCAAAGAACAGCAGCCCTGTGTATATGATTCCCACAGGCTGTTTGCACCTTGAGTTTGAAACAACCCTTCTGGGAAAACAAGAAATAAACATATCACAAATATACAGTACTCTGATCTCTACAGGCACTCAAACTCAGTTGCCCCCCACACACTCAATCATAAATGTATTCCGATGTATCTACAGAATAAAGTACCATACCGAGTTCATTCGAGTTGTGGCTTGAAATCCAGAGTATAAATTCTGTCCCTCCAACTCCCTACAAATCTTCCTGTCATATTTTACGAGGCAGGAATCCCCTAAAATAACCTTTGAGGAAGTGTTTTTGAAAGGACTTTGAGTGTTAAAATGAAATTCAACAAGATGTTCCCCCTCGTCTCCGTCTCCATGCTCTCCACGGGTGAGCAGATCTAACGACTCCCCACAGTTGTCTTCACCGTGTAAGCTTGACGCGGCCTGTCTTCACATGTAACTGAATCCCTCGCAGCGATGAGGGCCTTCCCGGCAGCTTCTCATCGCTACACGGAGAAGACGCTCACTATGATTAGTAATAGCGCCATTGATTTTCACCGGGCAGCGTACTGTACACTTGCTTCTTGTTGAACTAAAACATGTAAGAGATGTTGAAGCCTTTTTTTTTTTTAAGGGGCATATTTCACATTCAGCGAGAGATCAGGATCTATTATGGCGCTGACAAGAAAGTGAGGGCTCTTCATTCCAGACAGCGTGGGATTTGCTCTCACTATTTAACTACAGTGACAAGTTCTGAGGAAATAATATCATATTGACCTCGTGAATATAAGAGCGGTTAAGTACTTTTGTCTCTCTGAAGACTCACCTCCTGGTATCAACCCACACATGTTCAATCTCCAGAAATAATCATCCGATACTAATCACAGAATCACACGGGCAAAGGATGTAATTATAATTTCTTTCCCTTTTCTACCATTGTAAAAACCTTAAGGGGTGTGACACGATAACCTTTCATCTGCCGAACGCCTCGGTTGAATTGAAACTGAGATGGGAAGGATATTATAAGAAGATGAATAAAGAGGCGTTGGGAGGGGCTTTGCGGGGGCCATGAAAACCGCACTCTTGCTTATGAATATGCATATTCATATTTGGACCCTGGTCTGTGTGAAAGACAATGGGGTCTCCGAAGTTTGCTGGCCCCTCCGAGTGCATTCAGACCCGTCCCGTACAAAGACACACATTTTCCGCTGAGGCCTAGTGAGAGATAGCGTGGAGGGAAGCCGCAGCACCCCTGAGTGTCCCTGAATCAGACAGACAGGAAGTGGTCCTGCGAGAACCCCCGTCCCCACGGCGATTCCCATGAATTCCCACAATACCACTGGCCCCGTTGGTTGGTTACTTATTCAGCGATGCGCCACCGTGCTCCCCGTGAACACAGTCATAAAGGGACAAGAGGGGGTGGGAGAGAGGCGAAGAAAATCATATTTCATTCACCGTCACAACATGACCCAGATAACTGTAGATTGCCCTTTTCCAGTCAGGACAAAATTGCCTTTGTGTCCAAAGTTAGAAGGGCAAAAGGGAAACAAAAAGCCAAATGAAAAGGGGATGCTTCAAAGGTTAGTCCGTTACAAGCCAGATCAGAGCGTTTCTTCTTTAAGGAACAGAAGAATCTCTCTTCTCTTCCCCTCCTTTCTCTTTTATGTCTGGCCATAAAGAGACGGTTTTATGTACACTCGAATGGCTGAGGCTCACAGAACATGCATGCGAATGAGAGGGAACCACGGGGGACCGATATATCTTTACAAACATATATGCACATAGAGAGAGAGAGCAGAGAAGGAGAGGAAAGGAAAAGAAGACGGACAGATCCAAAGACAGATAAAGAGAGACAAAAGTAAGCAAGACGGAAAAGGGAAAGATAAAGCGATGGGAGGGTTAAAAGAAGGTTACGATGGAGAGAGAACGTCTGGAGGAAGAACTGGAAGAAAAGACGCCTGGTGCTTTAATCGCAAAATCAGAGCTGAAGGAGCGGGGCAGGCGTGCAGTCGTCATAACGGATCCCATCTGAGAATGCTATTACAGGCCTGGCTCTGGTTGAGGCTACTGTGCTCACCGCACCAGCGCCGGGGCTTTCTGCTGCAGCCACGAGCCGCCTTTAATACCTGCTCCAAACTGTGCCTGCTTAGCATCAGAGCATTCGTCGATCCCAAGGCTGCGCCCGTGTCGTACTGGAAGTCGAAACGCTGCCTTAAAACGGCATGTGTGAAATGTTTGCCTTCTTCTTAACTCGGCAGAACACTTTTATTACCGACAGAATAAACTAATAACACCGTGACATTATTATTTCAGACTTAGACTTTTTAAGATCAGCACTATACGTATACTATATTCCTAACATTGGGATTTAACAGCAGTACGTCGTTAACAAGTCCTTTTTTCTATCAGAATAACAATCCTGTTCAGCACGGATTTTCTAAATACAATGTTAACAACCCTCAGCTGCTGAAACACCGTTTGGTTGCTTTGTTGCCGACTGTAAAGCTTATAGCTGCTTGTTGAGTTTGAATCTGCATATTCCTTAAGCTTATAAAAAAAGGTACGAAAACTATATTTGGTCGAGTAAAACAGGATTATATTCCCCTAAAATGTGAAATGACCTGAGTTTAAGGGATATAACACACTCTGATATAATAACACTCTGCATACCACCTCTTATCTAAAAAAAAAAATCCAAGTCAACATGAAAAAAGCATCCCCATCACATATTTACAGTATAGGTCTGTTGAGCATACGCCAACCTTACCTGCAGGACTGGGGGATGGAGTGATGGATGGCGGGAGAAGGAAGGTAGGAAGAGAGGGGGAGGGAGGAGAGACGCTGGAGGGGAGCAGGAGTCTGGAGTTAAATATTAATCCGTGGTGATTCATCTGCTGTGGACGCCTCCAGGCTCCTCTGCATACCGCCAGCTGTTGGCCCCTGTCTGCTGGCCCTGGATGTGAAAGGCTGGGTCTCTGCCCAGAGTGCCCAGGCATGAGCCTCCTTGGCTGGGGGAGAGGCAGCTAAGGCCAGGGCAGGTGGTGAACCTGGCCGGGGACGACAGTGTGGGAAAGTGTGTGTGTTATGGAGTGTTACACATACTGTATGCCTACATCTCTGGGTCTGAAAGTGCTGTGCTGCACACCACGTCACACCCACGGAGGGCAATGAGGCTTGACACTGTCAGGTTGTGGGGTGAGGGAGATCTGTGGGGGGGGGGGGGGGGGGGGGAAATGTGGAGCTTTTGGGCTTTGCAGAAATATCTTTATGTGTGTATGTAATCCACAATTGATAAGTAATATAAAAGTGATTGAGCCTCTTGAAATCTTTCACACTTTTTTCTTAGTACATTTCAAGGGGAAATAGTGCAATGTAAAGGGATGGAAGTGTAAGCCCTAACGCGAACAGAATACATAGGTGCTTAACACAAACCACAAGAGCTTCAATGACAAAAACACATGAAGAAAGTCCAAGGAAAAACTCTACATCAGGGTGTTACCCACAATGTTGATTGATTGACAGACAATCTATAGAAGGTGCCGTACCAAAGCAAGCAATAAGCACTCAAGGTGTCACAACATGTCTAATATGAACTTAACATGATCATGAATGCACCGTGTCGACAGCAGGTTACCACGATCCTCCACACAGTATGGATCTGAAGACAGCGGAGCGTAAAGCAGCACATGTGCATCTGAAAGCTGCCTTACGTATCTCTGTCAAACATGTGACCTGGTGTGTCCGAGAGACAGACGGTCACACACAGCTGCTGCTTTGGCTAACACTCAAAAGCTAATGTACCTTCAGTGATACCGCGACACCGAGGATATGAGGATATGAACAAGCAAGGTATTATAATAAGGGTATTGTGGGTGTAAGACCAAAGGCCTACAATCTTAACCAGATATCCTTATGAGAGTGAAATATCTTTGTACTTTCGATGTGTCATGAAGCCAGAAAGGACACAATGAAGGAAGGAACTACAATGGAAAAAGATTATGCCATCACGATCCTTTTTCCCCGAACAATAACAGAGCTCAGTGCGGTGCAAAAGCGTCTTCGTAAAGTGTTACCACTCGTGTTCAGAGGGAAGCCGAGAACAGCAGGATGCAGGCTTGTGATGAAGACACTCACAGGGTAGACTGCGACTACAAAGACACCAGAATCAAAAGGAGGTGTTTCTCGGCAGGTGGCCCCAGAGTAGCTGAGCCTCGCCTCGAACTACGCTGTTTGACTTGTTTCACCGCTCACTTAAAACCGGGGAAGAAAGAGGTGGGATGTGTACGCGTCAAACGGAAAAGAGAAATCTTCCTTAACTGCTACAGGAAAGCGTGAAGGCTCGAGGAGGTTTCTCAGGTATCCACTTACTCAGGGTTTACTCATTCTCCACCTGAGAGGGGGAAATATCTTTATAAAATACTCCAACTGCTGAAATGAAATGAAAGTGAAACTCTAAGGAGTACGAGTCAATTTCCCAGCCTTTACCTGACACATTTTTGAAATACTGAGTCATACATTTTTAAAAAGGCTCGGGTAGCTGTTTTATTACTCATGTCAAGTCACCTGAAGGCCTAACCTAAGCATCTTTATGGTCAAATTGAAGATATTTTGATATTTCTTCAGTAGAAACTCAAGGGAGAAACGTCTCACTGTACTCCCCCCCCCCTTGCTTTGAAACGGCTTGTTAGCACTCCATGGATTCCTCACTGAAACACAGCTGAGCCCATTAACACCCTCCATCCCCATGTTCATGTTTGACATCACACAGCTCTTTTCTGAATACATTACACCTTCAAAACCCCCCCTGGCCTGTGTCCATGTATGACGCCCACCCACTCTTATGGCACCTTTTCACGACGCAAAGGTTACCGAGGAGGAGGGTTACTACAGTGTCTTCGGGAAACAGAGAAACAATTTGAGAGGAGAAGAAAGAGAAAAACGCTGGGTCATGAATTATAGAGCAGATCACTTTCGTCTGGGTCCAGAGAGACAGGAGAGACCACGAGAGAGAGAGAGATTCACCCCCTTTTCTTCCATGCCCTGTCTGGTACGTGGGAAGCCACTGGGGAGAGCGATTTATGGCCAATTGAAGCGGCAGCAACATCCCTCGGAAAGCAACGAGAGGATCCATAGCAACGATCCTAGCGGGGCATATTAATCCCCTGCTTTATGTAGTGCTAAGTGTACAATAGTAATCAGGATTGGAGTAGGCCCCACTGATCATTAAGGGAAAAGGCTATATAAAGAATTCATAATGGGATTAGCCCACGGCGAATGGAGAAAGAGAGAGAGTGGGTAGATATCTGGAGGATGAGGGCAGGGGAGGAATGGGCAGAGGAAGGGTGGGTGGGGGGGGGTGGCACGACGCTGGAATTAAATCACCCATCAAATTGCACGGAGGAATTTTAATTTACAGGTTAATGTCGTATTGTGTGACTAATCACCGCCAACCTGAACCAGGAGGAAATGGGGGGGGGGGGTCACAGGCTGCTGCAACACACTGGTAATACTTTCAATAGTAGTACCTTGTGAAAACAGATGATGTTGAGTACAATGTTCACTAAATCTAAACTAAACTACAGTAACAATTCACAGTTAATATTTGAGCAGAGAAAGCTTAGAACAAGTTGCGGGAAACTCTGTTGCATAAATATTTGTATCCCATGCACAGACAGGCTTTACACAAAGTCTACTTACGACATGTACTCACCGATAACTAGTGTGGTGATATGGCTATAACTGGCCAATCAGAACCTCTTGATCTTTATTTACATGACATTCAAATCTGCTAAAAAGTACAGTAGGTTCAGTTATACTGTTCCAATCAAGACATACAATCTTACCTTCTAGGATCAATGTGTAAAGCTGGACCAGTATTTACTTTGTGACGTTCCTAAAATGTCCCAATGTGATGTGATTGCTGTAGTTTCATGGTGACTGCATGCAATCAAATAACTGTTAAGGTTGCCATTACGTGCTATTGCTATTTCCATGTACCACTCAATTAAATATCCAACTAGGCCTCATTTAAAGAAAGGTTCATATAAGGTCTCATGCCGCAACAACGACCCCTATATCAGGTTCTAGTAAATGCTTGACAGAGTGCAGAGGTAGTCCATTCACGTCCAATGGGAAGGACACCCTAAGGCTCACCCAGAACACGCTGAAGGGTCGACGTATTACTACGGTCAGCATGAGAACGCCTGAGGATCCCCCAGGAGCAGCTGGACGTGGCTGGAGAGACGAGGCCTGGGAGCTATAGGGCTGACCCGACAACTGGACCAGGTTAGCATCGATGGAGAGGGGAGACAGGACAGACAGGAGAGGAAAGTAAGGGAGGAAGGGCGAATCGAAGGAAGGATAGAAGACAATAGGAAGGGATAAAGGGTGGAAAGTAAGGAATGATTTTAGAGGAAAGGAAGGGATAAGGGAATAAAGGGAAGGGATGAAATGACGGTGGAAGAAAGGGATAAGCAGATACACGGAAGAAGGAATTAAAGAGGAAACGAGGAGATGAAGGGAAGAAGGGAAAAGGAATAGAAAAATGGAAGGAAGGATCGAAGAGGAGATGGATGGATAAGTATTAAGTGCAATGGAGTTTGTTCTTTCATTTCTTAACCCATACATTATGTTAGTGAGGGTGAAGCAGAAGCTTGGTTTTTTAAATATATTTTAGAGATGATCAACTCCATTGTTTCTAATATGTGATGCCTTTGTGCGTTTTAGTTATGGAGGACAGCAACAGAAACACAGCCTGAACCGGCCAGCACCAATTTAAAGTAGTTTCTTTGCCTAAATGCCTTAGCAGTACTCTTCTTTCATACCTAGACGTTCACAATTGTTCAGATACCTTGTCTTCTGTGACAATCTTACACAAAAAGCACGTTAAACCTACCACTAGCAGTCACAAAGTAAGTCCAGCTAAAGCCTTTCCAGTATTAATGCTACACGGGGCCTTGGCTCGGTTGCTTCGGGGAGCTCCTCCATCACTGCGGCAGACCGGGGGGAGGACTTTATTACAGCCACAGCTCGTTAGCTTGAGTGGTCTTAATGAAGCAGCGTGGCGATCAGACAGAAATCATGCTGCCGAGGCCCTGCGTCATTACACCAGCCTTTAATTACGTTGATATATGGCTGGGACGGGCCTCCACACCACAGAGATTCACCAAGTCTTACTGGACTTCGGTCTCCTGCAAACTATCACACGTTAAAGTGGATTTCCTCAAAGGTATAACTGGCTTTTTCTGTCACACTGATGGGAGATTTCACTGTTTTATAGCCAGCAACTACACTGATTCATGTTCGCACCAGACTTCAGGACGAAAAGTCCTCTGAAGCAACACTTCGACACTGAAAGTCTCCCCTGGAAGTGAGGGAAGTGTTTTCAGTCCCAGCATGCCTCTCAGCTCAGCAGGTGGGAGAGTGGATCTCAGGACAGATAGGCAATTGAGGCCAAGTCTTGGTGAGATCGGAAAAGCAACTTGACTGGGTGACAACAGACTTGGAAAGGTACCGTTGTGTTTCATTACTATTCATGAGTTTAGTTTGAAATGTATTCTCCAGCTGCGAAAGAGAGAAGGACTTCTCAAAGGGCTTTCTGAACGAGCAAATCGTTAGACTTCATAGTCCAATAGTTACAGAGAATAATAATCTGCTTAGAGTTGCAAATAGGCCGAAAACTGAATACCTTTTTCTGTCCCTTACCTAAATGCTCTCTCTGGACACAATCCACAATCTTACCAATGGTTTAACATTATAACACTTCTCTACAGGCGGCAGTTATACCCCACGATATACTGCAATGTGCCAACGATGACAGGGTATGCAAACTACTTCATTTAAACAAATATTTTTGAACAAAGAAATTCATTTTTTTGAGCTAAAGGTTTCACACATACGGCCCGTCTACACTACAGGCATCGAAAAATGCTTTCACCGCTTCGCCCATTCACTTGAATGGGGTGACGTAGAAGATTTTGAATCTTCGCCGAACTGCATTGTGGGGAGCGGAGCATGGCTTTGCAAGCATGGTGAGCATCAACAGTTGAGCAATGTTCAACTTTTGATGCTCCCGATGATTTCGAAGCTGGCATCAGCCAATCAAATCCCGTTTATGCAAATCCCGCCAGTACAAGCTAGCCAATCAAACCGCGTGCAAGCAGGGAGAGCCAGACCGCTGTTCATTTCCTCATATTCCAAACGAGAAATTACGGTAGCAAATCACCCGGTTCTTTCCGACCAGAACTATTTACCGGGATACGAACTGGAGGAACCAGGCATGGAGAGAGGAGGCAGAGACAGTGGGTGAAACTGGTAGGTTTTCGCCTGTTTGGGGAGTTTATATGCAGTTTACTTCGTTTTAACATTGCTATTGCTTTGTATGTCGGGGGCGGGAGATTCATGTGATTGGTTGTTGGTCGCATTGCTCGCAAAAAATCGCCAAGCTTCAGACACGCCCAGCTTCAATATTTGTTGATGCCTGTAGTGTAGACGGGCCGATACTGTATAGTGAGTAAAACAAATGGTGAACCTTACTTGTGTCTGTCAAATAAACTCTACATGCACCTTTTAATTGACCAGTTTAAAGTGTTTTCAAGTTACTTAACATATCGTAAAGTATGTCTACCCACTAGAATGTATAACAGGAAGGGATGAGGAAGCTTTTAGGTCCTTAAAAGTATTTCCCTCTTTGGATAAATACTCGAGGCTTAGAAGCAGCATCACATCAGCGGAAGTAAAACGTTACTGTCTGGCTTCCCCTGCCGCTGTGTGAAACATATTCCACTTTTCTTTCATTGGACTCAGAGTTATGATAGCCATATTATGTCATGCTCCCCTACCTCCTTCATTATTCAAAATGGAGAGAGAAATCCAGTTATATAATACGAGGGCAGAAGTTCTTATGAGATTTGGAAAGCTCAGCACTAGACATCTCCACTTTGTGTTAATTGGTTTTGCTTTTGAAAGGCCATCATTTTCTTTCGGGACCATTAACTATAATGCTCCAGAGTCCAGGATTAGTTCGCACTCAGTAAGACTGCTGTGTTGTCGTTAAATTCAATTTAACGGCGCGCCCACCGGTGCTAATTACTGCTAACCCCGCTTACGGCTCCACGTTACTTTGGTCACTGTCCCTGTAAAAAGACCTCTGTGTCGGAGAGCTTTTCCTTCACCTCTTGGCCGGCTGGGGGATGTTTTTGTTGGGTGTTAGTCTGAGGTGAACTCAGTGAGATGTTTCCCGTTATGCTGTTAAATTCTGGCTTTTCAAAATACCACAAATAACTGTTGATGAGTGCTTATGGCTGAAGGGATGCAGACCCTGGGGATCCGCTACTCTTGTTCATTTGTATTGACCTTGTATTTAACCACTTTCTAAAATAGGCCGAGAATCAGAAAGACAGCGCACGAGGGCGACTCTGTAAAAGATGTAACAACTAGACATTCAGCTACTACTGTTTTACCATCTTTCTGTTTGCTTGCGTCCGATAAGTCCGGTACATTTCTTGCACTACAATGTAAAGGCACAGGTTGTAACTCAGAGAAGTACTTTCGAGTGTCAAATGTGTCAAAGTCACTATTATGCAAGAAACCTGTCATTTAAATGTGAGATTGTTTCCGACATCTTTGATTTCTTGCTCAGCATGGGTACAGTTTTACTTTGTTTCAAGTGAGTCACTCTGAACAAGCTAACTCATCACATTTTACAAAATAAAATCCTTATCTTTGAGTTGTATTGTGTAAGTGTATCCATGCATTATTTTTGATTTAAGTGGTTTCATTTATCAATAGTATGTTTTGCACAGATTTGATGAAAACTACAAAATTGAATAATAATTGAATATGACCTACTGGTTCAAGAGACAGTCACAGAACTGCAGAGCCGTAGATTGAATGTTGTCTCAAGACAGTTTCCTAAAATAACTGGGAAATAAATTAACCCCTACTTGAATGTAAATCCTATGAACAGGGTTTGTTTGACATTGCAGTTCTGGTTTGTTCAAGGCACTTCTGCTGCTTAGAGAACCTGACCTTCAATATTAACTCCCCTTCCCATTTGGCCGGCCTGATATGCTTAAGAAATGTTTGCGCAGGTAAAAGATTCATTATTCAGCCCGAGGAATGGGCAGGGGAGGAAATGGCTTTTACCTAACTAGCCACCTAAAAGCCTCCCAAGAAAAATACCTGCATTACAGAGCCATGCTGTGGAGAGTGTACTCACTATAGAAGCACTCCCAGTACCTGAATAAAAGATGACATATTGAACATAGACTGTGGGGTTTTAAGTTTATTATTTAGGCCAAGATGGTGTAATTGCCCTAATGCAATGGAGTTGATTTTTTTTTCAAGCAATGTGGAGTCTGCTAGTTTTTAGACCTCTGCTTGAACGCAGGATTATGGATGGGCCACTTTAAAGCACGCACATATTTCAGTGAGCACAGAGTGAGGTCGGCACTGTACATTCAAGGTAGAGACAATAGGCGCGTTCACACCAAGTACTTTTCCCACAAAGGTTCCTGAGAACTACGATTTAGTTTCGTTCACACCAAAAAGCCCCAGGAACTAAATTAGTTCATGAGAACCTTTTCACCCCCTTTCCAGTCCCTGCTAGAGAGCAGGGACTTTCGTGGGAGAAAAAGGTTCCTATGTCTGATTGGCTGGGCGGATTGCAAACCACGCCCCGTAAAACTCCCAAAAAGTTTTGTGAAGCCGCCATTTTATTATCCTCGCGTTAGCATTATTAGCATTAGCATTAGCCCAGCGCAGAAACGCAGAGAGACTAACTTATGGCAACACAAAATAAAACATGGGAGTGGTGGAGAGGAGGAGGTGTCGGCGTTCTGGTGATTTACTCGGAAGGCTTCAGTCGAAGCTGCTGGGACTCCCAGCAGCTTCTACTGAAGCCAGTCCCCAACTCCGGGGACTTCCGGCCGGGGACTTCGGGTGGCAGTATACGCCGTGAAGTGGTTTGCGGCCTGCCAGTAAACCCAAAGCAGAAGAAGAAGAAGTGACGTCAGCGGCTTCATTTGCGTAATCCTCCCTCAGGGACTTATTCCAGTGTGAACGTGATCTGTACTTAGTTCATGAGAACTAAAGAGTTCTCATGAACTAAGTTCTGATGAACCTTTGTGGGAAAAGTACTGCGGTGTGAATGCGCCTATTAATGACTTTTTCATTTGTTCGGAGGGTTTCACAGACTCTTTAATTTTTCAAAACCCAGGCCTCTTCACCTGAGGCTAAGAAAGGTGAAGATGGAAGATCTAAATCTAGAAGTGTTTAATGTAGAGAACGATCACACTGCCTTTATTATTAATGAGTTAAGCGCTGATGTCATCAACGCTAAATAGATCCACAGGAACTTTTCAAAGTAAAGAGGGAACCATGAGGTTAAAAAAAGTCACAAAATATGATTATTAATGTTTTTATTTATTATGCTAGGAATTGTTTCATTAGATAATTAAAAGATAATCTGTCAATAACTTATTTTACTTGAAATATGCCCTGTGTGTGCCGTTACACTTGACACCTACATGATGCTGAGCCTGGAGAGCATTAACAAATTAAAATATATCTAGTTTAGGGATGATACATGTTTTAAGCTTTACTAACTTTGGAGGCCAATTAACTTGCTTACTTTATTTTGCAAGACAATTTTTTTTTGTAAAATGTAAAGGCTATGTTATTTTATTTATCTTGTTCTGAGCGATTAAGGAAGTTGCAAAACCGTTTGTGATATTTGACTATTTTTATTGTTGTAAACATTTTCTGTTGCAGAAAAAAAAAATGTTGAATCCACTTTGTTTGTGCTGCTTCTGAATATAATGTGTTGCTGAGGGGGCGAGTGTACGGTTGAAATGACCCTGAGATTAAGGTTAGCAAAACGTACAGCAGTTGGCATCTGTGGATACTCAATTATACTGAAACTGGTGTAACATGAGGCATTTCAACAGTCCTAAGCTATTTAAAGTTCTCCTTTATAAAAATAGATACCCGTTGCAATACTTATGAAAACTATTCCAAGTCCACAACTACTGCTATGCAGATTAAAACTGCTTTCTCAAATGCTTAAGTACTTATTCATGCCTGGGACCTAAACGTGTCTGAATGAACTCTTAACACGGCTCCAACAGCAGATTACTCACTGAGTCCTTGCCCCGAGAGAGAGGAAAAGACAGAATACAGTAAGAGAACCACTCTGGCATCACCTCCCGTGTTGTGTTTGACATTTCCCAGTAATGATGGGAATTTCCTCCCGTCTCCAGCGGCCTGTCCCTCCACGCTGAGACCCAAACAATCGCTCTGCGCCGCGGCCTGTGAAATCCCAGGACGCCGGGGCCCTATGAAATCCAATAGAATGGCTTTTATCCCCTGAAGATACAGTACAAATCATCATTGGTTTTATCTCAGCTGGGGATGTCGATTTATCTAAATGAGCTTAGTCCCTTCTAGCTGCCTGTCAGAGTTATTTCTCCCTCTACAACACCAGCCCCACCCTGACACCCTCCCTTCCTCTCATCTCCCCCCCCCCATCTCTCAGCCCTTCTCTTCCTCCTCCCGCCCTGATTCACTGAGGTTTAGATCCTTTCCATGTCCTCGTCCTTTGTTCTCCAGAGAGGGAGGGGGCACCAGAGGACGGGGCAAGTAATGGGATTGGTACCCTGAACTGGGCACCAGTTTTGTTCGAAGCCTGCCTTACTGGCCCAAAGACGTATGTGTGTGCGCGTGTGTGCGTACGTGCGTGTGTGTGTGTGTGTGTGTGTGTGTGTGTGTGTGTGTGTGTGTGTGTGTGTGTGTTATTCTGAGTCCCTTTAGTGTGCAGTGGAATGTACTTAATCTGCCTGCCATCATAATGCAAATGAGGCTCCATGGTCCCAGCAGGGAAATTGTGTGTGTGTGTGTGTGTGTGTGTGTGTGTGTGTGTGTGTGTGTGTGTGTGTGTGTGTGTGTGTGTGTGTGTGTGTGTGTGTGTGTGTGTGTGTGTGTGTGTGTGTGTGTGTGTGTGTGTGTGTGTGTGTGTGTGTGTGTGTGTGTGTGTTGTTGAATATCTAGGCCCTTCATAGAGGATACTGGAAAGCTCTTGAGGGGGCATCAAAGAGTGGGCAAAGGCTTCTGTCACACTAACACAATGGACCAGTTACACACACACACACACACACACACACACACACACACACACACACACACACACACACGTAAAAGGGAGAAATAACACTGACTCTTAATTTTCCCCGTCTTCCCTAAAGGCCTCGGGAAAGGCACTTTTTCACTGAACTTTATTAAAAAACACACTTTCGTACAGCGACAATTTAACGAACTAATACTGATCTTTTTCGGTACTGTATTCATTGTAATTGAAGGCTCAGATGTACAGCCACTACGTTAATCAAGACGTTTTATATCGTTACACTGTGCTAATCTAATCTAAACGCTGTCCTTTTTTTCAAAATATTTCGTCGGGTTAAATTAAATAATATATCGTAAGACCTCTATGAAAAAGCTTTCAATTCTCTCTTCTTACAGTGACCCTTGATCTCAGCAGGATTCATCTGGATAATAGAAAGAAGACGTTTTTTTATTTTAAAAAAAGGAGAAAAAAGGATTCCTGCTTTTCATTCTCACTTAAGGCCCCCTGTCTCTTATCATTCAGCTCCCCCACATTCCTAACATCAAGGTCAAGGTAGATGTTATTGTCCCAAAAATAAATTACTTCTGTAGAGAGGTTATAGGAAATACCGTGTCCACATGGTAACTAGATATATATATATTGAGGATTCAAGTCAATACTGAACAAAAGAAAAGGAAATATAAACACAAGATCTTTCTAGAAGTAGTCTTAAAACATTGTAGCCATTATGCTGGGAGAACTATGGTGTTGGTATTACTTTCACAATTTATTTACGGTCAAAAAAACATAGACTATTAAAAACAGCACTGTTGTGTAGTTACGGTGAATAACTATAATAACTCACCCTGATAAGGACAGTGTAAAAAAAAAAGACTTAAAGGTCACCTATCATGCTATTTTTAGGCAATAGCACAGGTCTCAGATATATGAAAATATATAAAAAACATGTCTATGAAGTGTTTTGCTCAAAATACCAAACAGATCACCCATTCCAGCCATGCCTCATATCCCTCTATTTCACTTCCTGTTTCTAAAGTGCTGATTTGGGTATAAAGCTTTAAAAAAAAAAAAAGAAGGAGGGGTCTGAGCTCATGCGGGACCCGGCAGCTACGGTCTAAACTAAATGCTGCCGTGATGAAACGCCATATCATGGATTATCAAGGATTCTCTCTGAAACAGTCTGGAGCTCAAAGGCTTTCTCTCTTGCCGGTTACACCACAAGGTGAGTTCCTTTTTACTTCCTGCTTCTTCCCACACATGCTCTCCAGCACAGGTTAGCTCTGAGTGTTAGCGATGCTAATGTAAACACCGACCATATTACGTCCAAAACAGTCGGGCATTGTTTCGGATAGCAACTTTCTGATTGGGCCGTGGGTCCACATTTCAGATATTACATCATATCGGACGCAAATCTGGATCAGCTCCGTTGTAGCCACATTTTTAGAGATTTGGGTACGGAGGAAAAGAGAGAGGGTTTTGTTTTCTGACGCTGCGTGAGTTCCCCGACACACCGGGGACACATAGTTATATATGAAAGACATCAAAAAGGGCATTTTGCATGATAGGTCCTCTTTAAAAGACGAAATATCAGAAAACCAGCATGACTTTCAATGAAGAAAAGCATTAGATTTTATGATTTTTACAAAACACGATGGTGAAACAACAATACAGCACACTGCAAAATATAAACCAATTATCATTTGCCAGCCATGTATTTGTTTATACATAATTAATTGCGTTTGCGTCTAATGACTGAGAGCAACAATTATTTATTTTAAAACTTTTTAAAAAACAGTTAACGGCCACGAGAGACGCCTGAACTGTGGATCCTCATCTCAATGCTTTGACAGTCAAAGGTACAATAATGTGGCCAAACCTATTTATAGCAAGACAGTTAATTAGATTCAAAGATTAATTAACGGCTTATCTAATCTATCAGCGGGCTAAAGATAACTATCTAATTAACAATACGAGTGAAGAACAGCGGCAAAGTTTGTCAAACAAAGAACGGTGTGGTTTATCTCCAACCATCACTCTTTCTCCCATCTATTGTTCCCCTCTCATCCCTCTCTTCTTCTGTACTTCCTCTCTCCCTCACACACTCTTCCCCTCTGCCCCTGATGTGTATTGATTGCCAGAGTTCATACAAGAGCATCACTTAATGTGCTTGCTTTCATGTCCTGCCTTTGTTGCCGCGAGCCCACGATATTGCAAATTGATCCGTCGCTGCCCGCCACCCTTTGTCAGGGTTTGTGAAGTGATCTACTATTACATTAGCCCTCTCTCCCATCCGACTCTCCACTCTTCCCCCCTCTGCTTCCAGCTTTCACTCATTCTGCCTCTTTCTTGTCATCCTTTGGCTAAACACTGGTCTGGGAGCTGATTAGCGGCGCCTCACGCCCGACTGGCTGCATTGATGAGCTCCTTGAGGTTTGATGATGTAGCCAATAAACGGACACTTTTGATTATCTGACCTCTGACCTGTTCTGTAACAACAAACCCCCTCCCCCCACCTCCTCATTGTCCCCTTCACGCCTCTGTCTCTCCATTGTCCTTCTCAGGTGACGACTTGAAAATGAGGTCATGCTTGTTTGAACATAAACAACGGTGCGCATCCTCAAGAGCAGAGCCTCCTTGAAATTATTCAGCGCCGGATTTTACGGCCTCTTAGGAACCATTTTGTTTTCACGACACTGATTAAATAACACAACATATTCCAAATCAGTAAGGCCCGATGAAAAGAGTTGGTTTATCGTTTCTGCATTTGAAGGGCGGCATAACTTTTGGAGAAACTTTTTTTGATGATGCAGAAATCTCTCGGATGCAAAACTTATATGCAACTTGTGATAACTTGTCCCTTTAGGCATTGGAAGTGAGTGGACTCCAAGACGTAAGACAAGCATCCAATAATACGGGTTGTTTTTTTCTCACTTTTCTTCTGCCCTGGACACCTTGGCAGGATTTTGGAAAGGAAGACGAAACGTTTGACGCGCCTGCGGTCTGCGTCCTCCTGAGCCGATCGACGGCAAACTCGTGAAGTGTGTGTGCATCCTTGACAATGTGTAATTGCCTGGTGGAGTGTTTTCCCCGACTTAAGGCAGAGCGCTTGTAATTAAGAAAGGATGCCCAGGCAGGACCACCACAACTACCGCACGCACGCACGCACACACACACACACACACAACACACACACACACACACACAACACACACACACACACACACACACACACACCCACACACACACACACAACACACACACACACACACACACACACACACACACACACACACACACACACACACACACACACACACACACACACACACACACACACACACACACACACACACACACACACACACACACACACACACACAAAGCTAGTGCTGTCATGGAGAGAAGACATCAGGAGGAGAGGCTGTTTGCAGTGATTTAAGCAGAAGACGGGGGGGGGGCTATACAGGGGGTTGTTTTCCACTGTGGGGAGGAGGGTCTGAGAAGAGAGCGATAAGGGGATGGGGGACTGCGGCACAATCATCTTGATTTCTTGTGCTGAACGATTACATGCCATGCTAATTGCTAGCAGAGGGATCTTTAATAAATATTTCATTCGGTGCAGCATCATTACTGCCTAATGTCGTTATTAATCTCCGCCGGTAATTTCCACTCAGGAGGAGCGTCTTTGTGGGGGGAAAGCTGTGTTTCCCCCCACGAGGAGAGAGGGAGGGAGGAGGAGAATTAGGGAGTGATGCTGGAGAAGTGCCATTACAATACACTTATCAAAGAAGAAGGGAAGGAAAAATGAATGAACCATGGAGACGAGAAGCAAGAAAGGAATGAGGAATACCAAAAAGTTCAAAAGCGAGCGATGGGGAAGTTAACCGAGCAGCGCGGGATGGATCATGTGGGAGTTAGCATGGCTGCAAATAATGTAACAGACATGTCGTTTCCTGAGAGGCCTTTTCTATCAGTGAGATCATAGCTACTAATTTGATTTGTACATGGGACGGGGGTTGGTATAACTGCCTCTGTAGAGAAAGATTTACTTTGAGTACATGTCCAGAGCTGACAGTCTTGATTCAGTGGAAGAACCTACTGCCAACTTACCGAAGTCTTTTTCTTTATCTCAATCGACATTGCTTTGCTATTATTTTACTTGTAAGCTTCAAAAGTTCAGCCAGGCAGGGATTTGTATATTCCAGCATGTATTCAGAAAGTTAAATCCTGTGAAAAAGGCCTTGATTTTACTGTCCTGCTTGTTACGCAATTGACATTTTTTCTAAGCTGTACTTTCCAACAGCGAATTCACTTTTTTCCGTTATTCATTAGATGTTTGTGTTTATTGGAAAATGTATGTTTTTCTAATGTCAACTGCAAACTCATGTATCACAAAAATGAATGGAAATATTTCTAAATCTTCCTTTTTAACTTTTTTTACGAGGCAAATTCCTTCAAAGAAATCCTTCCACACACAGGACATTACATATTTTTACTAGGGCTGTCAAGTAAAAACGCAAAAAAACGCAAAAAAAAATTAACGCCACTAATTATTTTAACGCGATTAACGCATGTGTATTTTTTGTCCTCGGCCGCCCCGTAGTTTCAGAGCGCATTGAGTTTAAAATAACCATCTACAAGCTGATGCTGCTGACAGCCACGCTCCTGCCGCACGCTTGCGGCAGACCACACTTCCACGCTCACCGGCAGGAAACGACTGGCCATAGGGAGGGTGGGTGTGTGTGTGTGTGTGTGTGTGTGTGTGTGTGTGTGTGTGTGTGTGTGTGTGTGTGTGTGTGTGTGTGTGTGTGTGTGTGTGTGTGTGTGTGTGTGTGTGTGTGTGTGTGTGTGTGTGTGTGTGTGTGTGTGTGTGTGTGTGTGTGTGTGTGTGTGTGTGTGTGTGTGTGTGTGTGTGTGTGTGTGTGTGTGTGTGTGTGTGTGTGTGTGTGTGTGTGTGTGGCCCGAGCGAGCGAGAGAGACCTTACGTGCATTGTTGTTGTTGTTAGCATCTGGTGCTAGCTAGCTGCGCTAACGGATATAAGGAGCTGTTTAAATGAAAACAGAGGAGCGACATTTCGCCACAACTGCACCGAGCACTTGACTTGATGCAAGAAGCAGACAGCGGGACATTGTAGGCGAAGTCAGCACACTCATGATTGCAGCAACATGATTGCAGCGTCTAGGCAGCTCCCGTTCGAGCATATGCCTTGAGTTGCACATAGCTCCAACGATCCAACACACACACACGCACACGCACACACACACACACCATTTGTATTGTATTATTGTATGAGAGGTTCCAGGTTGTTGTGTTTAATATTCATGAGAATATTTGTCATTGTTCAAATGATAATAAACATTAGCATAAAGCATATTTGTCCACTCATATGTTGATAAGAGTATTAAAAACTTGAAAAATATTCCTCTAAGGTACATTTAGAACAGATAAAAAAATGTGCGATTAATTTGCGATTAATCGCGATTAACTATGGACAATCATGCGATTAATCGCGTTTAAATATTTTAATCGACTGACAGCCCTAATTTTTACATATCCAGCATATGTAGTATGTTAAGACTAAAAACGGGAGCGTACGAAGCATACAGTTTGATCACTCTGACAGATAAGCAGACAGTCTTTAGTAAGTGGAGGACAAAATGTACACTTTTTCTTTCTCACTTTCTCTCTAAACTAAATTAGGCTTAAAAAGAAAACAACAACAATGCTAAAAGTCAAAGCAGCTCTTAATGGCAACAAACCGCTGACAACACACCCTCCATTATGTGCAGACCAACTGTGCATTGGTTCACACCATGTTGTGCACAAGCCATCTCCTTCTTCGTGCAGTTTAAGACATTAAGAAGGCGTGAAAATGGCAGCAAGCTAAGCCTTGGGCGAATAGCAAATAGCATTAGCCGCCGAGCACACATTGCATTCTGCTCATTCCAATATCCATCTGCGCCTGCAGCTATGCTAGCTCTCTGCTATCAGACTGGCTTATTCACACGCATTCTCCACAGCTCTGGTGCCTTTTAGAGCAAAATGCAATCTTTGGTAATAAGTGAATTTGAAATGGAGCGTAAGCACGAACTAAAAAAGCAAATCCAAATCCATGTTGGTTTTATCTAACAACGTATTTCATGGCTGTATTCCAAATTCGTCTGTGAATAGGTTATAATGATTACCAGAAAAATGATTATACGCTTTGCATGATGTTTTAATAACATATCCATCATATGTGGCCGTGGACAGTGGCAGTTGGGAAGGGATGGAGGGATGGTTTGGAAATACGAAGAGAGGGAGTGATTTATGGACTTATAATAAAAAAGGATCCAGCTATACAGCCAGTACTCACTCACTCTCTTCTTCACTGCTTCCATCATCTTTTTCACACACACACACACACGATGGCATTGCCCCCACAGAAAATAGAGTTGTGTATACCATCCAATTATCTGTCAGGGGTGAATAATGGCCCCGATAATATATTCACATTGCCATTGCCGATCAATTTTTAATCAAGCTGGGAAATATGGAGGAAGTGAAGCTCAAATGACCCACCAGGATCTCTCCCATAATGCTTCGGCAGAGTCCCTAATTTTGCTCCAATCAAATTACTTACCCACCCCCACCCCTTTCCTCCAGCCCCCCCCCCACCATCCTCTGAGCGATAATAGTGCCTCCCAGTGTGGGGCGAAGCAATAACTACAACAGGCTTGTTCCTTTATAAGGGCAGAGGTCAGGGGGCAGTGACCTCATGAAAGACATTTTTTCTGATGATAAAGTGATTAGCTGTTACTAAGCTGAGTATTAACATGTATAGTGGCACAAAATAAGGACCCAGAAGCACATCATTGCATTTTTATTCCTTTTGTATGTCTTTATTTGTGTCCAAAACCTTTCTTGTCGACTTATTTGATGTCCTAAAGGGGATGGAAATTCAATTGTATTTAAATATAAGAAAGTCAATAGTCTTCGGGGGTCTAGTGTGCCAACATGTGGTCAGATGTATTAGTTCTTACATATATAACCATTTATAAAGTGATTTGTATTCATATTAAACCTGCATCTAAACCGTATTATTATGTTGTAATGGCCACGTATGGGCAGTGCAACAAAGTGTGCATACAATTGACATACAGTATTATCACCTTGTAAAACTGATAGTAGCATGTTAATGTGTACGGAAAACATGACCCTGAAACAAGTAAACAACCAGCATAAATACAGCAGAATGTGTACTTATATTTCAGGCCTATTCGGGAATGTAAGTTTAATATAACTCCGTATTGGTGTCCTTGAACTCGAGTGGTAAGTATCTGACTTTCTAGATTGCAAAATGTTGGCTTCTCGTCACCAGCTAGTCGCTAACTTTGCGTGTATGCTGCTTGGTGCAGAGTTAGCCTATATGTTGTTTATTGAAGCTGGAAACCAAACTGATCAGGGTGGAGGGAATGAACCAAAAAAGCAGAATTGCATGATACCAACACAATGAGATGAAAGGCGCATTCGCGTTGAGGGGAACTGCAATGTAGGGCTCGTCACAGTGAACAGAAATGCATTTACTAAAATGAAATACATTTGAAAACAAATCCAAAAGCATTTCTGATTCATATTTACCAATAGATGCCTCTCTGATCTTTTGAGACGTACTTGTTTGCCTGCTTGCGAACTCTCTCTCTCTGCTGGCTGTTTTCAACATTAAGGCACAGATGAGGTTGTATACGATTTTAAAATCAAGCCCTTCAGTTACTGCACGTTAGTTAATTATTAAAATTCCACATAAAAATACCATCATTATGTCAGATGGAAATCCAAGCATGCTTAATGTAAACCAACCCAATGCACTCTATAGTACACAGTAAATCCTTCTGGAGGCAAACCCCACAAAGACATGTTTCAGTGTGTGCTGTACACACACATCCATGCGATTTAACACACATTCGCTCACAGTTAAAAACACAATATGTCACATGTGTACGTCCACAGTCAACATGTTGTCTGTGCACTCTGGGTGAATCCCACCCTCTATAGAGCGGCCCCCGGTGCCTGAGTGGGTCATGTACCTCTACGCGGCGCTGGGGCAATCTGCAATGAAAGCTTTCCCATTTGTAATAAACTGCCGCCTCTCAGAAGAGCAATCCTAGGGAGAATCCAGCGCACTCTCCTCACTATAACAACAGCGTCTGTAAAACAAATGAGCAGGGAGGTAATTGCAGACAAACAAAAATTACATTTCCAATAAAGGTTCTTGTCTCTTTGGGCTCCCAGAAGCCCCCAGCCCTCCTCAAGCGTTTAACAGCCTTAATATACCCTCTCATCAGCCTTCCTGGTGAGAAGCCGCCTGAGAGCAGCCATCGGAGCACACACAGAGCTCATCTAACGCGAACAGGTTCAGGGTTTACTGGTTCAGGGTTTACTGGTTCAAGTGTTTAAGGCAATTAAAAGCGGAAATGGTGGAGGGATAGATGGATGGGAGCATTAAACAAAACGCTAAAAGTTTACATGACCCATCTTTTATACTTTAAGACATTCATGGCACTGCGCAGGTTAACGTCTTCGAAGGAGAAGAGCTTACGGGGAGATGAGCAAAGCCAAAACACTCGAGTGAAAACACACGAATGAATGGTGTTGAACTTTTAAATGCACTGTCAGTGTCAGGCGACCTTGGGTGTCCTGAAAGGCGCCTCGAAGTAAAACGTATTATTATTATTATTATTGGAAAAATTACAATGATTTGTTTGAATCAGCATTAAAGTGTGTGTGATGTAACGGGAAGTTTAGAGGTGTTTTGAATGTGCCCTAAGCGATACTAAAATAATCCATGACTCGTATTTTAACAGAGATGATGGAGATGACTAATAATGCAATGCTATATTGTAAATAGGTATTACACTTGAAATCTCTAGTTTGCTCAAAAAAGCAGAATGTGCCATGAGTTGCATATTACATCAATAAATAATACCGTTGCAAGTTGCCAAGTAGGTGTTGTTATGGTAAACAAAAGGGACTATGAATGATTGTCAACAACTATAGTGCATTTTGCGTTGAGTGCCATTGGGGCAGTTGAGAGCGCTGTTCTTTTAGAAGTTAAAATCTGAGAAGCAAACGCTTGTCCCTTACGCTTGGTATACAAATATAAAATATGAGTGCTTGTGCTGATGGACCAAGCCATGTTTGAGTAAATGTTACAGCACAAGGTTGGGAAACAATGTCTAACAATAACATGATACTCTTCAGATACAATTTTACTCACATGTGTGCAGTACCACACACACACACACACACACAGAATTCCACTGAGTGCAGCAGCAGCAGTCATCTCCTCCCTGCAGCGCTGAGATGAAATCAGCGTGTTTATCTGATGGTGAACCCGACATTAGGCCAAACTAAAGGTCCCTGCTCGGCTTCCTCTTATCAAACCCTGCACACAGTGAACTCCACGGCCCGGCCCCTCGCAGGGGAAATTGATTACAGCCTAGGGCCAAAACGGCAGCACGTCCACAGCTCTTCACTCCATTATGAGTCCTGGCTGTTAGCTCCAGGATCAGATCCTCAGATATTATGTGATCTGGTAACAGCGATGGGTTGAACGAGAGGTGGTGTAATGCGAGCTTGAATGCCGGGTTAAGGGTTCAGGTGACCTCAGCGGTGACTAAACAGTCGCGGTCAAAGCTTTTAACGAGGGGGTCTCTGGAGTTCGTATTGGTTTGACATATTTAACTTAAAGTGGATGTATTGACTGTAGTGAAAGTGGAACAAACCGTAGTATGCACGCTCTTTGAAGTGTGGCAAAGCTTGTGTAGCTGCAGAAATGTTGTTGAGCTGTTTGTCATAACTACACATGTATGGAGTTTTGCCAAATCCACTATTTCGCTGTAGAGTTGAGAATGGAACACTTGCTTTGTTCCCACATCTCTCAAAAAGGTAAATCCACAAAAGCTTTCTTATGCTACAGGATGTGAAATGAAAAGTGACCGGACAGGCCGCGGTAAGAAAACCCTGCAACATGGGGCTTGGGGAGGAACGGATTACATGTCAAGGAATTAGGAAACAAAGACAGGTAACTTTACCACTACAGATATAAAGAGGCTATGTATCGGATTACTGGTACATTTAAAAAAAAAAAAAATGGACAATGCATTATTAAATAAAGATTAAATAAAGAATAATATATTGTGAGGCAATATAACTTTTCACAAGTCTCTTAATGAAAAGGTCTTCCTATAAATAAAGTCTCTGAGCAAAGGGCAACTTTTTGATATCTTCCAAATACATTTAAAAGGTGGGGTAGGTAAGTTTGAGAAACCGCCTCGAGATACACTTGTTATATTCCATGGAATGCTCTTAACATCCCGATAGCAATGAATATCTGAAGTGCTTTGACAACAAATCTATAAAAACAAGTCATCTGTGGAAGCCGTAGTGCTGTAAAAAGCACGACCAATCATCTGAGCCGGCCCGGCTAAAGTAACTGGATGGCCTACCTGCCTGTCAGCCTTCCACCTGTGCACAGACTTACCTCGTGCCCTCATTGGTCATGTGCGCGTTCCTGTGTGTTGGAGGAGGGGCTCTGTGAGGAAGTGGCAGATTTTTTCTGGCTGTGTATTTTCAAATTCTAGCGCACTCGAGCTGGTTTCTCCACAATTACCTACCCCACCTTTAAGTCAAAAGAATCGTAATAATATTTAGTTTCTCTTATTTACACTGTGTTGGAATGGAAAGTAATCAGGTTACATCTTTATTTACCACTTGTATTTAGTGATACCTAGATGAGGTGACTTATTACATCTGTATTATCAATTGTAAGGAGTACATTTCTAAAGTAACCTTCCCAACCCTGCATCTACCCGTGTTTACCGCTGTTATATTGTTCTGTTTAAATGTATGTGCACGAGGGAGATGGAAGAGGGAGACAACCAGAGAGAAAGTGTGTGATAGTGTTACCGAGACAAGGAGCTAATAGTTTGAGGGCATTCCTGTCAGTTCTGCTGCGCGATCGCAGGTCCTGTGTGGCTTCCTGCAAACTTAGACGCTTCGACGCGTTTGATCAAACACTTGGAGGAGAAGGAGATGGGAAAGTCCCTGAGATATTTAACTGACTAATTCTTCCACCGGTTTCTTTTCTTTCTCTTCTTATCTCTTTCTTTGCCTCAATCATTCCACTGTGGCGGAAGAATTTTGGAATCCAGGATATGTAAAAACAAACATGCCCTTTTACTTCATCATCAAAAAAATATGTGTGTGTGTTACAGAGAACACACACACATCTTGCTCACGAACAAACCTTTTTGTTAAAACTTTGCTCAAGGCATTTCATTTCTCCAATTAGACTTGTCGAGGGCCTGACGGAAATTAAAAATAGTTTTCAGTTCCAACTAAACCAAAAGCCTAACTGCCATTTGGCACAGACACGTAAACACATTTTCATTATAATTGATGTTGTAAAATGGATTGTGCATTTATAATTCCCTGCTGACTTTTGCAGTTTAGTAAAACCTTCCAACTTCCACACATAAATCAACTTCTTATTTCATTTTGAATCATTTGTTTGACGTGCAGGTGCCAAATGAGTGAGGTTTCCTACTGTGTAATAGAAAAAACAAAGTGGGATTTATTTATTTTATTAATAATAACAATCAGGTTTGTCTGGCACTGATGCTGCACCCTATTACAAGTGATCTGCAACTATGTGTCTTCACCGAGGCCTGCTTTGGTTTGGATATCCATTTAAATGTTAACTTTAATGTTCAAAAAGCTCCTTCTGCTCTGAACGTTTGGATGTCAGCCTTTGCAGACCATTAGCATGCACAAAAGCATCACACTACAGGAAAGGGAAAACCCAAAAAGCATTACGGTACGTCCACACAGCAGCTTTTCAAACATCTTGAAAATCTTGGAGCTGGGCGTGTCTGACAGCTTGGGGATTTTTTGCGAGCAACGCGACCAACAACCAATCACATGAATCTCCCGCCCCCGACATACAAAGCCAAAAACCCCGGGGATTTTATGTGAGCAATATATATATATATATAAACTTCCAAAACAGGTGAAAACCTACCAGCTTCCCCCACTGTCTCTGCCACCTCCCTCCATGCCTGGTTCCTCCGGTTTGTATCCCGGTAATAGTTCTGGTCGTAAAGAACCGGGTGATTTGCTACCGTAATTTCTCGTTTGGAATATGAGGAAATGAACTGCGGTCTGGTTCTCCCTGCTTACACGCGGTTTGATTGGCTAGCACTTCTACTGTCAGATTTGCATAAACGTGTTTGATTGGCTGGCGCTTCCAGCTCAGCTTCAAAAGTTGAACATTGCTCCACTTTTGAATCCTGGAAATCTTCGCTTCGCTCCCCCACAATGCAGTTCGGCGAAAAGCGAGGCAAAGTGACGTCATCCCCATTCAAAGTCAATGGGCAGAGAAGCATTGGAAGCGGTGGAAGATTCGTCTAAAGCTGCTGTGTGGACGTACCGTTAGGCCTCTGAATCTCTATTCTTAATGCTCATGAGCAAAGAAATTGGGTTATTCTTTTGTCATAATTCTCATATTATTTGGAATTAAGATTGATGGGTTTATTTATGATTTGAACCTTATTATATGAACAACAATGCCTCACTTCCCCCTTTACGATGCATCCCCCACCATTGCGACATGCTGAGGTGAGAGGGACCCTCTATGCTGTTCATATAGCATCAACATACGTATAGATCTAATTAAGTTTTGCAAACCAGATGTATAATTAACGCTTCATCTTGAGAACAACAACTACCTTAAATGAGAAACTGTGACCCACATCACTGTAGATTGTACATGCAGTCATATCATGCACACGCTAAGTGAGAAGTGAGACGTATCGGCCACATGTCTGCACTCCCATGCGTGCACACCCCCACTACCACCCCCCCCTCATCTTCCTCTCTGATGTGTTTTTCATGTTAACACTTTGCAGTGCCTTAGGTACATCGTGCGGCTTCCCGCCATACACAGCCATACACAGCCCATTAGGAATGTTTTTATGGGATAACATCGTTTTTATTTTTCAATTAAATTTTTATCCTTTTGTGTTTTCCCCCTTTTTTCTTTTAAGGGTTGCTATCTTTCCTCATACAGTTTCTGTGTTTGCTGTTTTTCTCTTCTCTTGAAAATATGCTTATTGCTAACTCGGTATTGGTCCCAAAATAAAACCTTGTAACTGCCAAAAACAGACGAGGAAGATACAATAACTAATCAAATGAACATGTGATCACCTGAATCTCAAATTTAAAAATGTAAGCTGGTGGGGTAGGTAAGATTGAGAAACCGTCTCGAGATACACTTTATTATATTCCATGGAATGCTCTTAACATCCGGATAGCAATGAATATCTTAAGTGCTTTGACAAAAAATCCATTAAAAAATGTCATCTGTGGAAGCCGTGGCGCTGTAAAAAGCACGACCAATCATCTGAGCCGGCCCGGCTAAAGTAACTGGATGGCCTACCTGCCTGTCAGCCTTCCATCTGTGCACAAACTTATCTCGTGCCCTCATTGGTCATGTGCGCGTTCGTGTGTGTTGGAGGAGGGGCTCTGTAAGGAAGTGGCACATGTTTTCCGGCTGTGTATTTTCAAATTCTAGCGCACTCGAGCTGGTTTCTCCAAAATGACCTACCCCACCTTTAATATGGGCTTCACTGTCTTTATTTTGCTATATATATATATATATATATATACACTGAATCCCAGTGGAAGTGTTACTCCTTTTATCAGGGGCTGCTTGTTATTTTGTATTTTTGATTACATTTAAAGCTCATGAAATATGAAAGATCCCTATAATTGAGGACTAGGGATGCTCCGATCACCAATTGTAGGGCCGATCGCCGGAATCGAGTGGGCGGGGCCTAGAGATCCGATCACGTGATCGGGGATCGGAGCCGATCACGTGATTTTCAAAACATCGGGGATCGGGAGAAAAAAATCGGGGATCGGGAATTTTTTTTTTATAAAATATTTCTTTTTTTATTTAATGTTACAAAACAAAAATGACCATGTTCAGCTAACGAGAGGCTACGTTCAGCTGGTGACTCGGGAGTCGGGACAGAGAAAATGTCAGGAGTTTGGAAGTATTATAAAATTGAAAGCGAAGGCAGTGTAACAGCCAGATGCAATGTTTGCAAGGCAGAGGTTCCGCGTGGTGGAAAGAACAGAGCTACGTTCAACACGACCAATCTAACACGCTACCTGAGAAACAAACACCAACAACAACACGACGAGTACACAGCGGCCACTCGGGTAACGGCACTGAAACAACCGACACTTTCACAGACTTTGAAAAGGAAAGAGAAACTGCCCCAGAACAGTGAAAAGGCCAAAAAAATAACAGCCAAGATAGCTGAATTCATCGCGTTGGATGACCAGCCGTTATCTGTTACCTTTTTTTTCTCTTAATGCATAAAGATCGGATCGGGAATAATCGGTATCGGCAGATTGTCAATATCAAATGATCGGAATCGGATCGGGAGCAAAAAAAGGTGATCGGGACATCCCTAGCGGGGCCTATGGGGATCTTCCATTTAAAGTGATGTTTAAAACTCAGTTAATGCTCGTTCACTGGCGCTTCCACAAACAACCAACATAATTATTACATTCAAAGGAAGTACATTATTCAAGTTTACGTTAACTTTGGATAATAACACGTGAGAAATTAGCGGAAGCGCTCTCTTTTCCTCTCTCCTGACAGCCTGCCAGTATCGTCTCATGCAGCTCACTGAACCAGTAATGAGTGACCCGACAGTGAAAAATAAACATATGTATAACTAGTTTAGTTCCAGAGGTAGATAAAATAGCTAAGTGTGTTAGGTCTAACTCTTAGTGTGTGTTTCGCTCACCGGTCCGTCACAGCGGGCGGAGCTGCAGGATTTCTGCTTCACACACGTCACACACCGCTATTTTACTGTCTTTTTCGGACACCTTCAAATACTGCCAGACCGGTGAAGCCATGTTGGCGAGCTTGTTTTGCCGCACACAGAGAAAAGTGTCAGGTATTTTACGTCATGTGATCGGCTCTCCCGATCGGCATTTATAGAGAGCACCTATCGATCGGCAGAGTGAATATCGGCCGATATCGATCGGAGCATCCCTATTTAGGACTACATCAGAATAGATGCGGAGGATTTGGAAAACTTACAACAATAAAAACAAAAACCTGCGAACACATAAATGTAACTTACATGATTAGACCTACGAATCCTCCAGATCCCCAAATGTCTCCGCAGTTTACACTTCCAAACATAAAGCAGTTCCTTTAATACTTTCCTCTTGTGCATCCATAATGTTGACATTTCCCCCCCCCCCCAATGTGTTGCTAATAGTGCTAATGTTATAATGCTAACACGCTACACTTAGATGGGGAATATGGTCACCATTGAGCTTAACAGCAACATGTTAGCATTGCCATTGCGAGCATTTTCATATGCTGATGTTAGCATTTAGCCAGAAGCCCCGTCTTGACAAAGTCTAGCATCAAAGAGCTTCTAGCCTGGTCGTTTCACTTTTGATTGTTACCAGACCACCGCGCTAACATGACTGTGTTGGTGATTGGAGTTCCCCAATCTCAATATTCAAAGACACTGTTTAATGTTTTCTGTTTGCAAACAGGAAGTATGTTTCCTGTAGCAGCAACAGCAGTTTCTTTGAAGCAGTTATTATAAACACTGATAACCACCATGGCTGAACAGATGCTAACAGACAGACTCAAACTCTATCAACAGGAGAACCAGAAGAGAGTACACACGAAACCCCATGGCTTAAAACAAAGACGATAAAATAAAAAGCACACGAGGCAAACAAACTCTACAAGCAACAACTGATCGATCTAAGATGACTGTACCAATCAAACGAGCTTGTGAAAGCAAAAGAGGGCAGACAGGATGAACCCTCTCATCTCTTCCCTCTCATCACATCGCACCAATCTGAATCTGGATTTGAATGGTTCGACTGATGAGGAGAAACAAAAGCTTTGAAGCATCAGTCAGGTCTGGCTTCTTTACGCCAAGCAGCCAAAGTAACGCCATATCACATGTGACACCCCAAAGACGGAGAAATTGATCCCTCGGTATGGACATTGATCGGTTCGGGGGTTTGAACACACGGTCGGACCGACGCATGGAGGGAAGGGTCAGGAGCGAGATGTGTGCCCGGCTCAGGTCTTTTGTTATGGGAATCGATGATCTCCCACCATGGGGCAGATTAGCCCAGTCAGGTCATGTGGAGCACAGCAGGAGCCTATATTATGTTATTTTAGTATACGTGTCCTTCCACAATATGCTTTTAATGAATATGACTTATCGGCATCTTCTTGCAAGCCTTGTCAGAGACCTTTAGAGTGAGAACAATATTGTAGCTTGAGAATTAGTTAGCTTAAATAACACGACGGATGGATCACCGTAAACATAAGTTGATGACTGTTAAACCTTATGAGAGGGACAGCCTGCTAACTAGCTTTGGTATAGACCAACACGATTATCAGAATCATAGCTAAACCAATGGTAGTCCTAAGGGGGGCAAGGGGTACTGTGCACCCATAATATTAAGCCCAGACCCCCCTCTTAAAAATACTTTATAATAATAATGTGCATGCGACACAAAAACAATCAAACCAAAACAAAGTTGTGTCGGTTCTTAAAATCATTTTCTTTACTGACAATTAACTGCTGGGAAACAAATATATATACATGTTTGATCGACATCCGTCGCAGGAATTGTTAGGCTATTGGGGAAATACACAATTGTCAAAGAGAAGATTACTCATATCTGCACAGCAAAATGTAAGGCTACACCCAGCAGCTAGTTTAGCAAAAAGACAGGAAACAACAACGACCTGGCTCTGCTCCAAGGTAACAAAGTGCCTCTAAATCCCATCAATCAACGTGCCATGTGCTTTTTGTAATCAGTACAAAAACTGATATGCAAAAACAACAAGTTGTGGTTTTACTGGGAAATGTGTTGCGTAAAAAAGATCTTTCCAAGTGCAGAAAGAAAAAAACAAAGAAGAGGCAACACGGAGCATTGTAAGAGAAACAAAAGTGAGCGTCTCAGCAGGATCCAAAGTAAAAAGAATGAGGGGTGGAGGAGGTGAGAGCTGAAGGCTTTGGCAGGCCAGAGCAGGCCACAACCAGAGCAGCGCTGAAGGGCCCAGGACAAGTGTTGCCATGTCCCCCTGAAACCACAGAGGCCGCTGGGTAATGAATAAATAAACACCCCCTCCAACCATCTAGCCTCTTCCTGCTCTCCACGCTTGGCAGCCAACACACACACACACACACACACACACACACACACACACACACACACACACACATAGAGAAACTGGCACACACACATAAACAATGCACACAAATGCATACATGCATGATTGCCATTGGCCTCACAGACTCACAAACATGCAGGGTGTGTGTGTGTGTGTGTGTGTGTGTGTGTGTGTGTGTGTGTGTGTGTGTGTGTGTGTGTGTGTGTGTGTGTGTGTGTGTGTGTGTGTGTGTGTGTGTGTGTGTGTGTGTGTGTGTGTGTGTGTGTGTGTGTGTGTGTGTGTGTGTGTGTGTGTGTGTGTGTGTGTGTGTGTGTGCGTGTGTGCGTATGGCTGTTGTTCTATACATTCAGATGTGTGTGTGCCCACGTCACACTGTTCATCTGTACGCATTTTATTTGGCCATCCATATTTATCCAAGGCTTTGTGGAGACATTTGGCCGCCTGAGTACATTCCCACACTCAGGCCGTGTATAACCCAACTGAGAGATCACCCGCACGCCAACGTAGACGCATCGCAATGTCAGAGCTTTAGAAAACAAGAGACGAGAAGCTGCGAGACTCACATGGATGTTGCCTCCGCTCAACATCTCAAGGCCTGACAGTCAGTGAAAATATTCTCAATTATTCAACTTGGCTCGAGAAGCCGAAGACGGGGCAAAGGCCGTTTAATATGTAACTTGTTGTGACAACGCTAAACGGCCGTCACCACCGCCTGATGAAATATGGATATTTTGTTTTGTTTCCACGAGGATTCATTTGTCATTACCAAGTTGTTGCATCGGAGAAAGGCTGAGATCCGCAGGAGAGACGGAGAGTAGAGGGACAAAGGCAGCAAACCTCGAGATATGATCTGATGAAACGGGAAACATGGGAGGAGAGACGTGCAAAAACACACAGGTTTGAGTCATATAGGTTTTGAAAGGCACACCCTTGTTTAAGTCTGTGGATTCCTACTTTTCATGCTGCTTAAATGTTGAAACAATGCCACTAAAGAAAGATACACCAGTCATTTCCCATTATACACTATGGGGAATGAATGACTGGTGTGTGGTGTAATCATGCGACGCCACACACACACACCATTTCTCTCCATCACACAGAAGATTACACGGTAACCTTGACCTGTCTGCCCATCGTAAATTACCACACCGCCTCTGCTGGCACCTCACTGTGTCATCAGCTCACACCCACAACCATTACACTACACCTGTGTCTCGGGGAGTGCTTTGTATCAGTTACACCACATTTCTCAATGTAAATAAACTGCTATTGTACTTAATGCTGCGGTATCATTCTGCACTGAGAGATATTCGATGTAAGTTACTGGGAAGTCTGTAATGGTGAAGCTGCATGATACAAAATGACAGAAAATGTGGGCTTTTATTAAGAATCTTATTCGATAATCTAGATCAGGGGTGTCAAACTCAATTTCTTTGCGGGCCACATCAGCATTATGGTTGCACTCAAAGGGCCGGTTGTAACTTTAAGACTATATATCAAAATACATATATAAATATTTAATATATATAAAATAATGTATTATATGACATTATTGCCTCTGCATTGGACTATTATCGGATAGGGTAATAACTTCATAATTAACTACGTCTGAAAGCAGAATTCTAGGGCAAATCATTGCAAGTCTCTTCACTGAGAATGTTACAAAATGATTTAAAAAAAATCTAATTCTGAGAAAAAGGAAAATTCTAAGAAAAAATTTATATTTTGAAGAAAATAAGTCAAATTCTGAGAAAAAAACTTGTTCTGAGAAAAAAAAGTCAAATTCTGAGAAAAAAGTCAACTTTCAGATGCATTGTGGGATATGTAGTTTATAGGCAACGTGCTTCTGTAAATCTGCATGTAACCGTATAATAAACATTATATTCTTTGCAATCTCTTGAGGGGCCGCATGAAATGAAGTCGCGGGCCGGATTTGGCCCACGGGCCTTGAGTTTGACACCCCTGATCTAGATGAATGCTGACAACATTTTGAAAAGACACTAAGAGAACCAGGGTTTAAAGCTTCTTCGTGTGCTTTTATACTCCTTTTAGGGCGGCATAATCAATTGTTATTCTATTGAAATCACCATATGGATTAGTGCAATATTCAATTTGCAGTGAGGACAATATGTGGTAAGGCAAAATATATCCAGTCTAGAAAGAGTATTCTCCAGAATAAAAAAGAAATCCTTGTGTGGCTCATATCCTCTTAAGAAATCCCAATATTAGCATTATAATGTTTTATTCCCTCTAATAGTGCCGATCAAATCGCATTGAAAATATCAGTCAATATAATTACTTGTTTTTTTACAAATCGTGCAGCCTAACTGTTACACTTGTTCTGTAGTGTTGACGTATAACTGTCAATTAAAACACAACCCCCATGTTAGTGTTGCCTTCAAATACTGTTCCGAGTCTTTCGGAGCGTGGCAAGTACATCCACAGTTGCTTGTTCTTGAAGTACAGGGAATCGTCAGCAAGATGCAAAACAAGCGTTTCCAGGTCATGAAGGAGAGGAGGAGGTAATGAGGAAATAAGAGCCCTGCTTTATGATGTATCCTGATAAGACTGGTGCATCTTCGCAACAATAAATTGTAACCCCAAGAAGCTTTAATTGAAGTTGGCGATTAAAGTGATTCAGACGGCGACCATTAGACCTGAGCACCGGCTCCACTCACTCATTCTCGAACACAACGCTCGGTACAGTAACAAAGCCGATAAGTACTCACATTTCCAAAGCCGAACGGCTGAGCAGCTTGATGCGAAAGACAAAACAATTACAGTGAAAAATACGCCTGCATGCTGCATCGATGCTCTTTGACGTTTATTCATCAATGCTCTGACCTCCGCTGGCCTTCATTAGGTCTGACGGAGCATCCGCAGATCATGTTCAACGCGCAGTGATCAACACTTCCGTCACTATGAGAAGAGATGTCGCTGCGACTACATGCCAAGTAAACAAAGTAAAAGGTCGCATTTCCAAGAGTGAGACGCGCGAGTCACGAAATGAATGTTTGATTCACTTTAACCTTGCAGAAGAATAGAATCTGTGTGTGTGTGTGTGTGTGTGTGTGTGTGTGTGTGTGTGTGTGTGTGTGTGTGTGTGTGTGTGTGTGTGTGTGTGTGTGTGTGTGTGTGTGTGTGTGTGTGTGTGTGTGTGTGTGTGTGTGTGTGTGTGTGTGTGTGTGTGTGTGTGTGTGTGTGTGTGTGTGTGTGTGTGTGTGTGTGTGTGTGTGTGTGTGTGTGTTCTCTCTGCTCTCCATGCTGCTCTGCGCCCACAGTGCCCCTGGGACCCATCTGCCTCCCTGTTATTAATTCATCAGGCTTAACCATGCAGCGCTTTATGACTCTGTTTGGACTGACGAACTATCACACACCCCGTCTCTCTCCCACTCTCTCCCACGGAACACCGTATTGAGAAACAATATCTGTCACCGGATGCTGAACACACACTTGCGGCTTCATATGCCTATTGTATTGTCTGATGGAGATGTGATGTCACGTCAACATAGCCTGTATACATCGTCTCTGCATCTGCCACCAAGAGACATGTCTGCACGAGTATTGTTCTTGGTTAGTCCCTGAACCAATTGTCCATCTTTGCGTCAATTCTACAGTGTCAAAACATATCTTAAAGCCGCCTGGTGATTCTGCAAGAACTCTGAAAACCAGTCAATCAATCAAAAATGATTAAGCTGTATACAAACCAACAAAATGGAATATCTCGTTACACTTAAGAGCTCCTGAGAGAGCCAACATATTCTATCAGAAGGCCGCAGACCTTTGGGCAGCTGTGAAGTCCAAAATGAAACTCACTTTGACTGTGAGGTTCTTTGACTGCGTAGCCAATTTCCATCACATGTGTGGCTGAAAACACAGCCGGTTGTTCCTGTCCGTGTTCAAAATAAACCCTTTTTCAAGAAAATATCTAAACTTTACATTGAAAGATAATCTAAGAATCAATCATTGCCCTTCACGTGAATACGTCTTGATTGCCATGTCTAAACCTATTCCCGTCAAAGACACAGAAGAGATCTGAGATTGCGGGACATCAAAAGACTTTATCTAGCCGGTATTATGTGGCTGTAAATAGCTGCAGCAAAGAAACAAGACACACTTACTGAGAGCCGAGGACGTAGAAGAGGAGAGGGAGGAAGTAAGCTAGGGGGGGAAATAGAAAGTAGGGAAAGTACTTGACTTGCTACTCCAGGAGCTTGAGATGGAGACGATGCATTCCTCAAGGACACAACATCAACATACTAGGACATTTATTTTTACAAAACAAAGTGAAAATGTCAATTATTTGTATGAGTTACAAGAGTGGTGCACCTCGCAGATCTTTTAGCTTTTCTGAACTAAAAGTTAAGCTAATTCGTGACAAGTATATTTATCTATATGCCCCACATTCCCTCTATCCCTCCACTGTAAACTAATAACATTACAATGGTCACAAAAATACATCTTCTGAATAAAAAAACTGGACTTAAACCAATTACTTGTCAAATGTGTCCATTAAACAAAACAGAAGAAAATATATTGCAACATTCAGGTGCTTTCATTTCTGAATAAGTAATAATAATAAAGCCTTATTTATATAGCACTTTTCATACAACACATGCAGCTCAAAGTGCTTTACGAAATGACACATCAAAGGTTAAAAATACCCAACAAGAAATTCCCCTCAGGTTATTTGTTAAGAACTTTACAGACCTGTACGTGAAGCAACATGTATCAGTGAGGAAAGTTTATTTTGTACAGATGATTAAAAAGTTGACACACTTGGTATAAGACACTTTCCGCTCCACTTGGCCCCTCAGAGGTTAACGCTAAACTTGAGGACATCCAGGGGGAGTTCCTGAGATCAACAGGGCTTTCTACTGGGGCTATACTGCCCCCCAGTGGACAGGATGTGAACACAACGCAATGGAGAGTGAAAGACAATCAGCTTGATGGCACCATGCATAAGTTAAGAGTTGTTCTGTCTCCTGTTTCAAGTTATCTGATCAGAGACGCTCAGCAGTTAGTAGCCAGCTGGGTGCTGATATTATGAAGTTAAAACATCAAATCCACTGAGCCTGAATTATTTCTTATCCACAGTATAAAGACGCAGAATATATCCAACACTACTATTATATTTTAATTTGACATTTATCTGATCAGCTTACAGGTTGAAATTAAATTATGACTGGTTTCATATTTTTCTTTGCATTTAATCCTAACAGCAAAAACATCCATATACATTTTGCTGTTTCTTTGTATTTTATTAAATTCTTTACATATTTTTAACTCACCTATAATGCTTTTGAACATTGCTGCTCACACACACACACACACACACACACACACACACACACACACACACACACACACACACACACACACACACACACACACACACACACACACACACACACACACACACACACCACACACACACACACACACACACACACACACACACACACACACACACACACACACACACACACACACACACACACACACACACACACACACACACACACACACACACACACACACACTCTTACTTCACCCATGATGTTGGTGTTGACAATACTCTTGTGTGACGCTTCGAGCCTCTACGGAACAAAATGGTTGACATGTTTGAAAATGGCCCTGACAGCGCGATTATAGATATGACAGTGTGCCAGTTATCACATCAAGGGAAGGTTTAGGAGGAAAAGTGAGAGACGGCGTGATCTCGGAAAGAAATGATGATGATGACACTCTCTCCGGAGCGAAGGAGTGAGAATAGAGTGATGGGACATGTTTTAAATGAAAGTAGAAAGAGTTGGAAAGGATAATGAAACAAAAGACGTATGAATGGTACAGGATAATTAACCCGCTATAATACGAGCGCAGAACAAAGGCAAAGAGAGGCATGGGGATGGTTTGCCAGAGTTAGACAAACAAGATGGAGAGGCAGGAAGGAAGAGGATGAAGGTGAGCGCGGGAGAAATCTCATTAGGAAGCACCATGACAATAAAGCAGCCACTCCCTGACGTGTGGAAGCTAATCTTGATCTCTTATCTGCGGGAACACAAACTGTGTGTCACGATGTGCGTCCCCATTCAACCTCCACGCTGTCTGCCAGAACACGCTTTTTAAACCACGGAGGTTTAGATGTCTCTGAACGGGGTGGGAAAGGAAACGTTTGGAAGCTCCAGCATTTCTATGGAATGTTTAGCGTCATTGTATGTCCTTTGCTTCAGTTGCTTAGTGTGAAATAAGGGGATAGACATCAGTAAAAAGGCACGTTTTGGGACAGAAATTGTAACCTGGCACATGCACGTGGATCCTGAGGAAGACAAAATGTTACAACCGATTTTTGGGTGATCAACCAGTACCGTCTCAAAGTATGTAGACCTCTTACAAGTTAGCTTAACTGAGTTACACATAATACCCTCTTAGATAGGTGACTAGAATATTCTAAATATTACTCAAGTGCACATATCATCCGGCAGTGGCTCAGTCAGTAGGGGCTTGGACTGTGAGACGTAGGGTCGCCGGTTCAAGTCCACGAACAGACCTAAATGTGGAGTGTGGACTGCTACTTAGAGAGGTCCCAGTTCACCTCCTGCCCTGCCGTGGTGCCCTTGAGCAAGGCACCGGACAACCCCCTTCCCCCCTCACTCCCCGAGCGCTGTACAATAGCTGCCCACTGCTCCTAGTACCAGACTCCTGGTACTAGGATGGGTTAAAAGCAGAGAACACATGACACTGTGTGCTCTGCATGTGTGACCACCTCCTCTTCTATCTATGACATCTCTTTGGACTCTTGACTGTAACTTCTATATTACCAATGTATCCATGTTGGCTTTTAAAATCCGGAAAAAAAGTTACGTACAATACTCAAAAAATATATATATACTCAAAAATACACAAAAGGGCGAGTTTTTGTAATGTATTTCTCTCAACAATAAACGACTCAAACATGTGGGAATGTTAAACTGACTTCAGCAGGTAAATCCTGAATTCACCTTCAGTGTCAAGAGGATATCTTTGTAGCTGCCTGCAAGTAAACAATGTCACCATAATGGAGACAAGAGAGTGAATAATAAAAGACATAACCAAATCGTTAGAAAGAAATCCCTAAAGTCTATTATGCATTATCTTTAAACACGCAGCTTTCTCATAAATGCATTAGAACATTTTAGATATACTGTATGTCGACACAGCTGTCTTGATTATTCCTCAGAACCTTGCGATATAATAAGCTAAAGTATCGAAAAGTACAACGCGAACTAAAAAGCATTTTTCAACATCGAGTCAGATGCATGAAGAAGCTACTGACACCACAAAGATGGAAAAGGTAGTTAGAGGAACACCAATCTTAAGGAAGACATTTTCTCCTTCTCTAAGAAACAAACATCCTTTAGCTCCTCGGGTAAACTGCTGCTATCTCTCCATTTCCTGCCCCAAGCAACCTCGCTTAGTGCCTTTCCCTCCAGGGAGCTTTCTCTTGGCAAACAGGGCTGTTTATTTGACTAAAACGGGCCCTCACTTCGGCGGCTTCGTCTAATTAAAATGTTGCAAAAGTGTCGAGCACTAGCTATTTTACTTAACAGCTAATTGTTCAGACGTCAGGGACTGGGATATTCTATGCAAACACTTTCCAGAATCTTGGGGGAAGAACACACTGGTACACACACACACACATATATATAGTATACACACACATGCACACACACAGGAGATCAGTTTCCTGCTCATTGGTGGGATGAATTTTAAACAGTCAGGAGTATCGAGTTAATCAGGGAGAATTCAGTGGGGGGATATCAGGTTGCCTTTTAGCAGGGGAGGGTGCATGTATGATTAACGCAGCGCTCCCCATTGGACTGAGCAGAATAATTGTCTTGTTTACCAACAGGTGTTTTTAATCTAGAGGCAGGAATTAACAATCCTTGTTTGTGAGGGCGCTCGGGGGTTGTCATGTTTGAGATGTAATGACTTGCCGTTTTTCTTGTCAACAGCTCGTGTCATCCTAATTGAGTGTTTCAAGTCAATTAATTTGGAAAGGACGAGGCACATCTATAACAAATACTTGGTTGTTGTTGTTGTTGTGGACAAACAGTGTTACCTAGGATGTTTACATATGATTGGTGTCAGTAGATTGTTTCATACAGACCTAGAGTAAGTAAATCATTCACACACAGAGACACGTCTTCACAGAATAAGGAGTTGGTGTCGATTCTACGCAACGAGACGTGTTGTTACAAGGCAGAGAATACGATCCAGGAAGTCAAATGGGATAGCAAAAAACTGCATTTAAAGGTTAATGAAAAGCCACTGCAAATGCCAACAGAACATTTACAACATTGGAGTTATCAAACAAGTTATCACAACTTTTGTTGTTTTTTGTCACGGGTAAGAGGGACAATACACAAAAGGGTGTGTTTTTGTAATGTATTTCTCTCAACAATAAACGACTCAAACATGTGGGAATGTTAAACTGACTTCAGCAGGTAAATCCTGAATTCACCTTCAGTGTCAAGAGGATATCTTTGTAGCTGCCTGCAAGTAAACAATGTCACCATAATGGAGACAAGAGAGTGAAAAATAAAAGACATAACCAAATCGTTAGAAAGAAATCCCTAAAGTCTATTATGCATTATCTTTAAACACGCAGCTTTCTCATAAATGCATTAGAACATTTTAGATATACTGTATGTCGACACAGCTGTCTTGATTATTCCTCAGAACCTTGCGATATAATAAGATAAAGTATCAAAAAGTACAACGCGAACTAAAAAGCATTTTTCAACATTGAGTCAGATGCATGAAGAAGCTGACACCGTGGTACAAAGATGGTAGTTAGAGGAACACCATCAGCTGCTTCGTCTGTTTAAAATGTAGCAAAAGCGTCGAGCACTAGCTATTTTATTTAACAGCTAATTGTTCAGGGACTGGGATATGTTATGCAAACAGAAGAAGAGGGACAATACCACATGTAGTTCAAAGTAATCTACCACAAATGTGTGCTTGCATATTGATTAACCAACATAATGAAACAAAAGTAGAAGTAGTATTGAAAAATTGTCATAAGACTGAGCTTTTTAGCTGGAGACCCTTGCATTGGTGTCCCCTCAGTAGTGATAATGAGGAATGGACAATTCACTTCTCTGGGAGGTAAACAAACAACGCTCACCAGCCTGCATCATTAAAAACTGCAATATTGAGCAAAGCAACTTGTGAGGTAAGAATGGAGAAACCAGCTCGAGAGCGCTAGAATTTGAAAATACACAACTAGAAAAAATCTGCCCCTTCCTTCAGACTTCCTCACAGAGCCCCTCCTCCAACACACACGAACGCGCACATGACCAATGAGGGCACGAGATAAGTTTGTGCCCCGATGGAAGGCTGACAGGCAGGTAGGCCATCCAGTTACTTTAGCCGGGCCGGCTCAGATGATTGGTCGTGCTTTTTACAGCGCCACGGCTTCCACAGATGACATTTCTTATGTATTTTTTGTCAAAGCATTTAATGTATTCATTGCTATCGGGATGTTAAGAGCATTGCATGGAATATAACAACAAGTGTTTCTGAAGGGAATTACCTACCCCACCTTTAACGAGTCATCCGTTTACATTTTTCGTGATTACCCAGACAACCATTAATAGATGGTTTTCCCAAAGTGCTGCTTCATAACAATCCAAAAATGAAAAACTTCATAAAGTACTGAGAAAAGCAGCGAAAGAAGAAGATGGAATTTCTGCTAGAAAAATTTCTTAAAAGGCTCAAGTCGGACTCGATAATTAAAACAGTTGCTTATTATTCAATAAGTCAAATGTACTGCAGGGTTTTTGTATGTGATAACAGAGTAATGTGTTTCTGTTCCCATCCCTGTGATTCAGACGTGATGCCAGTGGGAAATGAATTTTATCACATTTGAAGTTATTTACGTCCTGTTCTTTGGATATTCTGTCCTCCAGACAAACAAAGCAAATCCCCTCACTTCAGTTTTATCAATAAAACTACAGGCAGGAGTCTTCTTCTCTAATGAGGTGTTAGAGCACTTGGGTTGTGGTCTTCATGGTTTAGGAGGATAGTGTGAATTTGGTGCAGTTATTGAGGCAGTGAGGAAAGGTGTGTGTGTGTGTGTGTGTGTGTGTGTGTGTGTGTGTGTGTGTGTGTGTGTGTGTGTGTGTGTGTGTGTGTGTGTGTGTGTGTGTGTGTGTGTGTGTGTGTGTGTGGTGTGTGTGTGTGTGTGTGTGTGTGTGGTGTGTGTGTGTGTGTGTGTGTGTGTGTGTGTGTGTGTGTGTGTGTGTGTGTGTGTGTGTGTGTGTGTGTGTGTGTGTGTGTGTGTGTGTGTGTGTGTGTGTGTGTGTGTGTGTGTGTGTGTGTGTGTGTGTGGGTGCGTGGGTGCGTGCGTGCGTGCGTAAAGCCTAGCTTGTATTACCTTTTCACACGTCAGCCTGAAGTTGACAGGTTGCTAAAGCAAAGGTATTATAACATCCAATTTCAACAGTTTTGTGGCACAATTGTGCGAAACTGGGGGTGAAAATGGAAAAAAGGAAGAGAGAGAAAGAGGGACCTAAACTTCGGGAACGAAGAAGGGTTTTTGTCATTTCTTTTATCTTTCAAAATGAGAAAAAAGGAGATGACACACACACCAAGGCGCTTTTTTTGCGTCTCCTTATTGTCATTTCTTACAAAGTTTTCAAAAGTATGAGAGGGTAAGAAAAGACGAAGAAAAGCTTGGACCAATCTTAAACCTGCCAAATTACATTTATATTACATTACATTACATTTAGCTGACGCTTTTATCCAAAGCGACTTACAATGCGTTCGACCAACAAAATACAAACTTGAAGAAAACAGAATCATATAAGTACATCAGGTTTCATAGAGCAAAAACATTTCAAGTGCTACTCAACTGGCTTTAGATAAGCCAGTCCTTTATTAGTATATAAGTAGGGTTGGGTATCGTTTGAATTTCCACGATTCCGATTCCGATTCTACTTTTCAATTCCGGTTCTTAACGGTTCTCGATTCCGATTCTTTGAGGGGCAGGGTAAAAAAATGATACATGCTTCTTCCACCAAAAAAATTACATTTATTCGAGAAACTTTTACACAGGTTAGTTTAAAGTAATATTCACATTAATCAGTCTGTTTATATTCACTGCTATGTAACTTTAACCTGAGAACCCCTGAAGCTACAACAGTCCAACTTTTAAAAACAGTTCTTGTTGAGAAAAACAAGCATATCTGCCTCTCAGGCATACCGGGAAGAAATGTTTGAACATTTTGAAGTAAAATGCTTCAATCTGGTGCACACGCAGAATTACTAGAGACTAGATCTAGGGGGTACAACTCCAAACACCCATATGAAAAAGATCGGTTTACATTTGAATAATTAAATAACAAATAGCCTACATGTAATGCATTTTATTTTTGTTGTTCATTCATATCTTATTTTACTATTTTATTTATGCATATTTTTTTATCTCTCCAGTTCAAAACGATATGTCTGGTTTACTGTCCTATAGTATACATTGGAATGATTTCAAACCTGTTTTATCCCAATAATTATAAAGGAGAGCCTTGGAAATATGTGTTTACGTAAATTGTGATCAAAACGTTAGAGACCCACTGA